>NC_091122.1:163936954-163939454 GCF_040183065.1 Periplaneta americana | reverse complement strand
CCTGGACTTTCCTAATGGCATAATCTAAAGCAAAGTTAAAAAGTAAAGGTATGCCCTACCCATCTCAAATGTCTAGATTTAATGTTCCTAAGTATGTTAGGTGAAGAATATAATGCTTGCAATTCTGCGTTGTGTAACTTTCTCCATTCTTCTGTAACTTCACCCCTCATTCTCAAACACCCTTAACCTCTGTTCCTCTCCCAAATTGAGAGTCTAAGTTTCACAACTATACAGAACAACCGGTAATATAACTTTTTTATAAATTCTAAGTTTCAGTATTTTGAGAGCAGAATGAATGACAAAAACTTCTGAACCGAATAATAACAGGCATTTCCCATATTTATTCTGCGTTTAATTTCCTCTCGAGTGTCATTTATATTTGTTACTGTTCCTGCAAGATATTTCGTTTTTTCCAGCTCTTCAAAGGATACATTTCCAATTTTTATATTTTCATTTCGTACTATGTTGTGATCACGAGACATAATCATATACTTTGTCTTTTCGGGATTTACTTCCAAACCTATCTATTTACTTGCTTCAAGTAAATTCCTGTGTTTTCTCTAATAGTTTGTGGATTTTCTCCTAACATATTCACGTCATCTGCATAGACAAGCAGCTGATGTAATGTGTTCAATTCCAAACCCTCTCTGTTATCCTGGACTTTCCTAATGGCATATTCTAGTGCAAAGTTAAAAAGTAAAGGTGATAGTGCATCTCCTTGCTTCAGCCCGCAGTGAATTGGAAAAAACATCCGACAGAAATTGTCCTATATAGATAATGGATATACCTCGGTTAATGAAACTTAGCAAACATAACGCAGCATATCAAGTACATTATATGATATTTTAAGCAATCTGTGATTTCTTATGTTGGGCAGTGAAGTTGAAAAAAAAATATCGAAATTACTTTCTTTTACTTACGAATTTTACTGAACGGGAAAAGAAAACTTATGCACCATGTCATTATAGGGATTGGTTGATGCCTAACCTGTTGTTGTATATTATGTTTGATCTTCATGAAATAACTAACGTGTATGCGGAATAGTTATTGTAACACTTGTGTTGTAATAAACTTCACCTTCCTGCACGGAGAGAAAGAGGAAAGAGGGAGAACACGAGGAATGCAAGGAGAAGAAGGAAAAACAGGTGGAACAAAGAAAAGGCATGGAGAACAAGGGATAGACGAGTATAAAATGTAAATATAAGGATAACTACCTCTGTTTGAGTTTCTGGCTGATATTCTACACCTATTATCAAGCAGTACATCTCACTTGACGATGTGTCAGAGGGAAAACAATATGTTTGTTTGTGAACATCTGAAGTCTAATTAGTGTAATATGACTTGCTATTATTATTTTTAGTGTTACTATCATTATATGTTACTAATATTTATTGTATTTATCTGATGCATGTAACCTATAAGATAAAACATTGTAATAAATAAAAATGAATCATTTTCTAAACTAATAATAGTGTATGTTTCCATATAAATAATTTCTTAGCATCGCCACAGATACACTTGATTGTACTTGTCAATATCTCTGTCGCTAGAGAGTTCTTAAAATTTATATTTTCCCCGCCATTCATAAAATATTTTGATACGACACCTCTTGCACATGAGGGGAGATCTATAACTGAAACTTGATTAGTTTATTTCAGTATTATTTGTATTTATTCTGGTAATAATGAACAGTTTGACTCGTAGACACTTTTGTTTTTCAGCATTAACTTCCTATGTTTGTATGATAGAAGATTCGAAGAGAACGTTAGGATGAAGACCTTCGGCTCTCCCCTTCTACCAATAATGCATAACACAATATCAATACAGCGGTTGCTGTCGTCTGCGATACAACGAACTTTTTTTGTTGTTTTCGAGTTCGATATTTCTTTTTTCAAGTTATTATATGCTTATATAAATTGTGTTAACTCTCACTAAGTGGTTTTATATTTTATTTTATCAGTCTTAGTTATTATTTTATTATTGTTAATATTTTAGCTTTATTATTATTAATTAATTAATTTGTATTACTACCTTTGTATTATCTCCGTCACTGTTATTCTATTATTACTATTATTAGATATTAAACTTTTACAAATTTCAGCAACTGTTAAGGACAATCAAATCAACTCTATTAAATAAAGTTCGACCAGAAACAATTTTGAAATTCTATAAAGTTATGGCAGTCCCGGCATTATTATATGGATCAGAGACATGGTCATTAACGAAAGGACAACTTCAAAGAATAGAAGCTGCTGAAATGCGATTGCTAAGACCTCTTGCAGGATATAATCTTTACGACCATAAAAGGAACGCTGACATCCGAACAGAATTGAATATCACCGCCATTACGGATACTATAGAATCTTACCGCAACAACTGGTATGAACATGTATTAAGAATGCCCAACAATAGGCTACCCAAGAGACTACTAGACTATACACCTCATGGAAAACGAGACATCGGAAGACCAAGAAAGAGATGGAAAGATCAACTTTCTTCT
>NC_091122.1:163879454-163934454 GCF_040183065.1 Periplaneta americana | reverse complement strand
TGCGCGAGTCTTGTAGAAAGTGAAAACGAGGACTAAGTCGCGAAAGTGGAATGGCGTTCGTGTTGCTACATGGGATTGTAAGGTGGTCACACAAAAGAATAAGATGACGATCATCATCACCACACAAATCATAGTGATAATGAGGACTCTGACCATTATATGTTCTTCTTTCTTATCAGTTTTAGGAAACTAGTGCCCTATCGAGTTCAGAACTGATATTGAATAGTAGTAGTAGTAGTAGTAGTAGAATTGGGGATCATCAGTGTGGTTTTAGGCGTAATAGATCAACTATTGATCAGATATTTTGTATTCGACAGATAATGGAGAAAAAAATGGGAGTATAAGGGCAGAGTGCATCAGTTATTCATAGATTTAAAAAAGGCATATGACTCGGTTAAGAGAGAAGTTTTATATGATATTCTTATTGAATTTGGTATTCCCAAGAAACTAGTTCGTTTAATTAAGATGTGTCTCAGTGAAAAGTACAGCAGAGTTCGTACAGGTCAGTTTCTGTCAGATGCGTTTTCAAATCACTGTGGGCTAAAGCAAGGAGATGCACTATCACCTTTACTTTTTAACTTTGCTCTAGAGTATGCTTTTAGGAAAGTCCAGGATAACAGAGAGGGTTTGGAATTGAACGGGTTACATCAGCTGCTTGTCTATGCGGATGACGTGAATATGTTAGGAGAAAATCCACAAACGAATAGGGAAAACACGGGAATTTTACTTGAAGCAAGTAAAGAGATAGGTTTGGAGGTAAATCCCGAAAAGACAAAGTATATGATTATGTCTCGTGACCTGAATATTGTACGAGATGGAAATATAAAAATTGAAAATTTATCTTTTGAAGAGGTGGAGAAGTTCAAATATCTTGGAGCAACAGTAACAAATATAAATGATACTCGGGAGGAAATTAAACACAGAATAAATATGGGAAATGCCTGTTATTATTCGGTTGAGAAGCTTTTATCATCCAGTCTGTTGTCAAAAAGTCTGAAAGTTAGAATTTATAAAACAGTTATATTACCGGTTGTTCTTTATGGTTGTGAAACTTGGACTCTCACTTTGAGAGAGGAACATAGGTTAAGGGTGTTTGAGAATAAGGTGCTTAAGAAAATATTTGGGGCTAAGAGGGATGAAATTACAGGAGAATGGAGAAAGTTACGCAACAAAGAACTGCACGTATTGTATTCTTCACCTGACATAATTAGGAACATTAAATCCAGACGTTTGAGATGGGCAGGGCTTATGGCACGTATGGGCGAATCCATAAATGCATATAGAGTGTTAGTTGGGAGGTCGGAGAGAAAAGGACCTTTAGGGAGGCCGAGATGTAGATGGGAAGATAATATAAAAATGGATTTGAGGGAGGTGGGATACGATGATAGAGAATGGATTAATCTTGCTCAGGATAGGGAACGTCTCTCTCGTAAACGAAGTTAAGATAATTGCAAGAAATACTCGGAGACATGATCATAGCGACGACTGTTAAAAATTAAATGGACACAAGCATTAAGAACACGCTGAAACCTCAATGACAATTCAACACCAAGGTCACTACAAGATCCGTTTCAGTTTAGAGGGAAAGAAATTTTTCAGTCTTTTCAGTGAATGCAAGATTGAGAAAGTTTTCTTACAGACAAGAATCCGAATAGGCCTATTAAAAATGTTCTATGTTCTTATACGGCTGTCAAACATGATATAGATTGTATTTTCTTCTATAATACAACGAGTGCTGATAGTTTTCCTGTAATTTAATTGAGATTAACGAATTTTATTGTCATTATAATTATCTTATTAATGAACGATTGATTTTGCTTTGAAAAATAAAAGTCCTAAAAGCACAGAGCTACAAATACATTTTTAAATTAGTACAAATATATCAGTTTTAAAGTGGGATAAGTATTACGAAAAAGTAAAAGAGTGAATGAACTTAGTTTCATTTCGAAGGTAAAGATTCGTTCTGGGCCTATGTTCCACTTAGGAGCTCAAAGAAAATGATGATAATGATTATGATGACGATAAGAAAAAGTCTGTAATCTATGAAAAACTAGAGTGAAAAGAAAATATACATACAACAAAGGTGAAAGCTAGAAATCTTTAGGATTAAGAAGGAAATTAAGCAGCATAGAAAGAACCACAAAATATCGGCGGTATAAAAAACATGTTATACACGGTTGGGACATTTGCAGCCGAAATCCTAAACAAGAAGCTATCCCTTAGTGACATAGGTCCGGATTGTCTTAAATATAAAGTAAAAGTGTCATAGCTGTCGATAAAATCATCAGCTTTTAAGTGACTGCAGTTAAGAGGGGTCGGCAGACATTCTTCAGCTTGTTGCCAAGCAAAACAAATTTACTCACTTCGCTGCCCAGACTTGTGGCAATCTCAGCAGGCTTTGCTTTGTGTCTTGTAACCGTGGTTAATCCTATAGTAAAATTTTATTGTGCGAGATCGTGCGTATTTGCTTGGTTTCCGCACAAAACCAATCCGCGGTAAGTCTAAAATTCCACCTTCAGTATTCCCAACCGAACACACATAACAATTTCCCTCTTCTTACCGCTTAAGTGACATATTGATTTTACTGCTTTAGGCTTTTAACATATTATTTTTAAGAGACGTTCAATATAGTAATAATTATAAATTGGAAACTTACCACTGCAATTTCACCTAATTTGCAATGTTAATTATTGTTTTTAAATATTTGCAAAAATTAAGTAAACTCTACAACTCCACTAAAGTTACTGCTTTTCGTGATGCAAGTAACATTAAGGAAGCCCTTTGTTTTAAGTTCGCATTTATAGACTGGGGGGAAAAAAAGACAGACGGCCTGCTGGAGTATAATAAACACAGAAAACATTTGAAAGCAACAATGTTGAAGTAGATATTTTTGTTTTGCAAATTTGCCGTCATTGAACAGAAACCAAGATGGAGATTTCATTGCAACTAATTAGAAATTCCTCTTTCAGGTATGTACCGGGCAATAAACGATCTTCGCACAAAATAATGTACGATACACGAGCGGTATGTTTTCTTTCAATTCTCGGAAATTAAAAAGCTCAACTACGTTTCGCTTTTTCAAACTATTCCTCGAACATGAAAACTTCAACATACCGCTCTTGTAACGCATATTACTATTTTACAACGAACAATTACATAATTATTACAGTTTTACTTATAATATGGTTATGTGTTCCAACATTCTTGAAGTATCGTCTCTTGGAATTACAGGACTACATAAATATCATTTATTCATTCTGCGCAAGAGCAGGACTTTCACTGCAAACCCACCTTTCTCCAATCTTTCCTATTTTCTGCCTTCCTCTCCATTTCCTCATATGATCCATACCTATATCTTAATGTCGTCTATGATCTGATATCTTCTTCTGCACCGAACTCTTCTCTCCTTCACCATTCCTTCCAGTGCATCCTTCAGTAGACAGTTTCTTTTCAGCCAGTGACCCAACCATCAGACAATATATTAAGTTCTCCTCATTCTGCAGTATTAATCTTCCCATCCTCTTCCATCTTCCCATCCTCACCAGTTTCCTCCTCTTCACTCATATTTTTCTCATCTACAATTCATTTCTTCTTCTCTTCTCTTTATTAAAAAACGATTCATCACCGTCCTAGGCCCTTCCATGTATTCATCTTTTATTTTCCAAGCGAAATTCCGAAAACATGCAAGACACGTAAGAACTTGTAGACCGTTCACCGACAACGATTTGAAAATTGACGTTTTGCTAATGGTCAAAGAGAAACCACATTCTTCTCTCCTTGAAACAGATATTTCGAAAACAACTGCCTAGAGAATATTACAAAATATCGAATATCACCCTCATAAATTCCAGATTTCGCGGGATTTGATGGAAGACGACTTTGATAGGAGGTTGCAGTTCATATTCTCCTAATTTCGCTTCTATTCTACTCATAGTTGACTGAGAAACATTTGGCCGATTTGGATGAGTACTGTTTAGGCCTACTCTTCGCATTTAAATTTAATACTAATAATAATAATAATAATAATAATAATAATAATAATAATGGCTTTATTTAACTTGGCAGAGTTAAGGCCGTAAGGCCTTCTCTTACACTCAACCAGGATTAAAACTTGCTTACATAGTTGAACATAAAACTGGATCAGAATTAAGTAATTACATACATTAGGTACATAATGAGATCAAAAGAGGTAGTTACATAAAAATTTACCTCATAAAATAAAAATAAACATATTGGAATACATTTTAATGTTGTTAGAATCAAATACGAATCACATAAAAACAGAAGCCGATAATTCAATAAAAAATGTGCACAGTATAAATAAAAATAAACACATTAGTATACATATTAGTATTAGATTACAATTAAGTAGGATTTACATAATTAAACGACAATTGAATAAAATGTACACAAAAAATAGATTAATAATAAAAAAACAACACAGTGGGATACATATTGGCGTTAAGGGGACACTCAACTATATTTTGGAACTTTTTTCCTATTTGACCAATCTTTTTCAAATTTGGAGAAAAAGTTTAATAAACACATGGAAAGTAACATGCAAAATCTCAGCTCATTAGATCCAATACTTTTCAAAATAAAAAATATTTCAATTTTTAATCAATCATTAATTGAAATATCACTTTTACTTATCATTTTTTATTATTTGGCTTTGTGTATTTGACTGTGACTTCTCAATGAATAGGGGAAGAATTCTGCGTATTGATTTAGTTCTGTCACGTAAATTCGTGTAGAAATTTAATTTTCCATTTCTATGACACTTTTTCTGCAATTTTTAAGTTGGTGTCCCCTTAAGTGATAAACAAACACGATTTACATGATTACACAATAAAAATAAGAAACAAAAAAAAATAAATAAATACAGTGGAACACATGCCATTAAATATTTGCAACGCGTTAGGTCTGGCAACTCATCATAAGATATTTTTCTAATTTACATTTAAAGGAAATTAAAGCTCGGCAGCCCTAGACTTCAGGCGGCAGAGAATTCCAGTGACGAGAAGTAGCAACAGTGAAAGATGAAGGATAAAGAGATGATGTGTGGAGTGGTATTTCTAGCGTGTTATCATATTATCATATTGTGACCGAGTATTTAAGTTATGATACTGAGAAAGATTGTGGAACCGGACAGATAAGTAAGAGGGAGTAGAGGTTTGCAAAATTCGGTATAAAAGAGAAATGGAATGTGACTTTCTCCTCTCATTTAACCTGAGCCACAATAATTTATCGAAAGAAGGCGAAATGTGATCGTAGTAGCGGACATTACAAATGAAATGAAGGCTGAACCTTCTAACATGTACCATTCATGAAAATAAAAATTATTCAGACACTCGAAGCTCCTTGTTAAGTGTTTATTTACCTGTAGCCTGCGTCGTCTTCCACTTTCTTCATCCCCCATACGCACCTGGACACGGTTCTTATCCACTTGAATGTCACTCGCTTTGAGATGCGTTGGAGTGGTGCAATAGTTAAACAAAATGAAACGGAAACGGATGGAGACGAATAAAGGTAAACGGAAATTATTTGTTATGCAACACAATCAATACACATTATTATTCCAGTTGTTCATTGGTTTTGCTGGTTGGCTTTTTCAAGGGCTGGACTCTCAGAATAGATTCATGCAGTTAGACACATCGGCCCATTGTGAGCTCTATATGCGATTGATTGTTCCCGTTCCACAGTTGGGCCCGATAGCATTTGTGAATTCCGTCCGGAGAAGTGGGTCATCCTGCTTCAGCCCTGACAGAGACAGGTCACATCCCCAGACGAGACCTGATAAACCTCAAGGTCCGTGGCTCCAAGCCCTTAAACGGGGGTTA
Source organism: Periplaneta americana (assembly GCF_040183065.1). Classification (NCBI taxonomy): domain Eukaryota; kingdom Metazoa; phylum Arthropoda; class Insecta; order Blattodea; family Blattidae; genus Periplaneta; species Periplaneta americana. Next base: position 163,928,614 of record NC_091122.1, on the reverse strand, counting down.
TAACGTGCACAAGTTTATAGTACTTACTGGCTTTTAAGGAACCCGGAGGTTCATTGCCGCCCTCACATAAGCCCGCCATCGGTCCCTATCCTGAGCAAGATTAATCCAGTCTCTATCATCATATCCCACCTCCCTCAAATCCATTTTAATATTATATTCCCATCTACGTCTCGGCCTCCCTAGAGGTCTTTTTCCATCCAGCCTCCCAACTAACACTCTATATGCATTTCTGGATTTGCCCATAGCTGCTACATGCCCTGCCCATCTCAAACGTCTGTATTTAATGTTCCTAATTATGTCAGGTGAAGAATACAAGGCGTGCAGTTCTGTGTTGTGTAACTTTCTCCATTCTCCTGTAACTTCATCCCTCTTATCCCCAAATATTTTCCTAAGCACCTTATTCTCAAACACCCTTAACCTATGTTCCTCTCTCAAAGTGAGAGTCCAAGTTTCACAACCATAAAGAACAACCGGTAATATAACTGTTTTATAAATTCTAACTTTCAGATTTTTTGACAGCAGACTGGGTGATAAAAGCTTCTCAACCGAATAATAACAGACACTTCCCATATTTATTCTGTGTTTAATTTCCTCCTGAGTATCATTTATATTTGTTACTGTTACTCCAAGATATTTGAACTTCTCCACCTCTTCAAAAGATAAATTTCCAATTTTTATATTTCCATTTCTTACAATATTCTGGTCAAGAGACATAATCATATACTTTGTCTTTTCGGGATTTACTTCCAAACCTATCTCTTTACTTGCTTCCAGTAAAACTCCCGTGTTTTCCCTAATCGTTTGTGAATTTTCTCCTAACATATTCACGTCATCCGCACAGACAAGCAGCTGATGTAACCCGTTCAATTCCAAACTCAGTTTAAGATTTTACACTTTCAAATAGTAACAGAGAGTACACGTCATTTTAAGTATTAAGGTCGGATAATCACATTGCGCAAAAGGTTGTTGTAATAATTGCAGTCGAATTATCATTGCGCACCATCAGATAGTTAAAGATCGCATTGTTCGTCCTCTTAGATAGCCTACAGTCGCTTAAAAGTTACTAAGTCTGGTATTACACTATCAAAGTTTTTTGACTATGTAAAACGAAAATCTACCTGAATATTTTACGTTCCTGAACCTACAAACAAAATACAGTAATAAACAACATAAATAAATATATGAAATAAATAAATAGGTAAATAAATAAATAAATAAATAAATAAATATGTAAATAAATAAATAAATAGGTAAATAAATAAATAGGTAATTAAATAAATAAATATATAAATAAATAATTAAATGTTATATTATTGTTTCACCTATTTTAAATTATCTATTTTGATATTTTAGATATGCAGAAATGTATTATTTTAAGGATACGTTATAGTTCTTTCATTTGCTTTAGAGATGAATATCGATTTCTGTAGTTATTTTCCTTTAACTGAAACTATGATAGATATGTGTATGATAATAGTGCCGTCTACTGAGAACTATCTGAACTATTTCAAAGTTTGTCCTTTTGTATATAATCTTTGGTTTTGACTTTTCCTGTGGTTAGAAAGTTACCTAGCTTACATGGTCTGAAAATTCTATACTTAGGCCTATTCTTTTGAAAGATGGGACATGACAGTTACGCGATCGAGCTTGGAACTACAGTGCCATGTTGCCAATATGGACTACCATGCTGCCAGCTGATGGAAGCTAGCAATTGTCGTTAAGATGGCTGACGTTAAAACATTCATTGACAATTGACGCGGAGGTAAGAAAAGAATACAAAAATCAACAGAGAATCAAAGACGAAACGTACCAATGCTAACATTGTGTGCACAATAAATGTCGCCCAGAGACCTATTAAGTACTCGCCAAGTGAAAACGGTAAGTTTGGCAACTCAACCGTTGTTACCATAGCAACAGGCCTACCACGCTATGTGATATTCAGTTGTTTTTCTGATCCTGTCATGTCCCATCTTTAAAAAAAAAAAAAAAGAATTATAGGTGGTGTGTCTTTGAACGACAATATACACTGGCGTTCAAAGATATCTGGCCTACAATTTTCTGATCGTGTACACTGTGTTCAAATACACTCACCAAGAATTGTCTGACCATGTGAGCGAACTTTCTAACCACGGGATAAGTCATAACCATAGATATAAAAAATTGACAAACTTTGAAATAGTTTCTCTAGTTCTCAATAGGTGACACTAATATTGGGACGAGTAAAAAATTGTTCGGGAAAATAGTGATGTATATTAAGTATACGTTACTCTCATAATTTTCTGTATCAACGGTTTCCTGCTAAATCTACAGTAGTGCTTTTTTTACAGTGATAAAGAGAGATGACATTTTGAATTCTATAATGCCGGTATATTTATGTACTATTGGCAACACTGTCATCGTCACCATCTATTCATATAATAACTAAAGAATCCACACCTGCACCAAGCCCCTACAGTCTCGGTTGCGCGAAACGAGGAAACCGGGGCAAATTGAACGCTGCGCTTGCCGCCATATTGTTGGAGAGCAGACAAATAATAGCAGTGCGTAAGTCACGCAATTTAACGCTGTGATGATCTAAAATTGACATATTATGGCCATTTTCGACGTTTAACGTAAAATTAGGACGAAATAAACATATTCAAAGTTTCATTGATATGTGTTAGAACATTAAAGAAAAGAAAATACGTATGCAGCAATTTATAGAAAACATACTGATACATCCATAAATAGGCCTACACAATACACATTATAGATTGTATAATTTTACGATAATAAGCAAATTGTTAGGTTTCAGAGAATCTAAAATTATATTAACATATTAACTCTTAGATCACAAGACATAAATATATGCACCTTGATTACACAAGTTCTTGTTATAATCAAATTCCTAAGTGAAATAAATATACGATAATCAGTATAGACTTGTTGTTAAGTTTTAGAGAATCAAAAATAAATTATATTGCCGGTACTTTTAGACCACAGGACGTAAGTAACCACGCAAAATATAATACATTGCAAACAATAGGTAACGTGAAGACCTAAAAACTAAACAGTCACTTTATGCAAGATAAAAAAACCACATACTTTTTATGTGTGGATTTTTTACATATTGTATTTTTATTTTAAATAAATAAAATAGATATAATATCATTGCTTGTGGAGTGATGGTACATAATTTTTATGCACATATACAATATCAATAAGATGTCATTCCTTGCTTTTGTTAATAAAATATATCCGGCAAAATGTAAAAGAGTTATTTATAGGTGAACTCTGAATCATAAATTCACAAAGAAGGCTTAACTATTATAGCTATTCATTTATTTATTATCTGTATATTTATTTATCCATATATGGATCTTGAATGAAAGTTTATTATCTTGCAGATAAATTCATTTACATAATAAAAACAAAAAGTTATCGTTCCACTAATGTTTTAACATCTGATGTGTAAGTCTAAATAATTCACTCAGTGGGATTTCCCTACAATCTGATATACCTGTACTAACAATTAAGTATTCTTTATTGTCGTAAACTACTGATTGATTTTTAATGATATTGATATTGTAACAACAGAGATAATATTATATCGCACCTTTTGCAAATAGCTTGGAAAATTAAACAGGGATGGTATTATCGCCGCGCTCTCATGGTTAACATTCGGCAGGTCTTTGAGCGGCCTCATGCTTTCGGCAGGTCTTTGAAATTTAATAGTATTATTGTTTTCAATTTCTTGTGTCGCCGCTCCAATCACTCGCCTCAATTTCAATAATGCAACCAATAAGCTGCTTCAATTATCATTAAATGACACTTACTTGTCTAATCCACGTAGACTTAACCCGAGGTTGCAATGTCTTGTGCTGAGGACGAACATTAAGGTATGTGATTAAAAATTATTATTAAAGAGTTATTATTAAGAGTTAAGAAAGCCAACGTACTCGTATATGAAATAATAATAATAATGATAATAATAGTAATAATAATAATAATAATAATAATAATAATAATAATAATAGCCATTTAACAATATAACAAACTATCGAGAAAGTAGACGTGACAACGTGACGCTTAGAGTGAAACCTACAGAGCAGCAATCGGTCGGCAAAATTATTTTTTTAAACCACACTGCATGTTATTGTATGATGCCGACATGTTAAGCATGAGTCCGCGGCGATAATATATCATCTTTCAAAATTATATTGCCATTACTTTCACACTATTCACTAAAAACACCCGAGACAAAACAAAGGACAAGTATGACAATCGTGTTTACCGCTCTATTTCTACCAGCAGCATGGCGGCGTAAACATGCGCAGACTGGTTTCAATTTTGGACAGCACACCAGCGCTCTGTGTGAGTCTAGTATACTATTATAACGTCTTTGACCTGCACGAACAAATTATCGATCACTATCGATTAATAGGGGTCAGTTCAATTATCTTTGAACGCCAGCGTACATCAATTTTCTTATATGCTTGTATGATATTTGATTTTAGAAATGACCATCACAATAATTTGAAACGTAAGACAATAAATATTTAAATTATACCTATAATTTTAAAAGTATTATACTCACTGGCTAAAAGGCTTCCAACGAGGGGACCGAGGCTAAAATCAAGTCGAAGAAGAACATTATAGAACTGTCAATTTGTATTGCATCAAGGCCAACGGTCATCCTGACATCCTTTTCGGCAAAGTTCGGACGTTAGTACAGTTTACAATCAGTTATATACAATTTCCACTTATAGTTGCAGCGATTCTTAAATAGACCATTTTAATTTTTATTTACAATATCATGAATAATATCATCTTATAAAGACCATGATTTTGTAAATTGCTACAATACATGCTAAAATCCTTGAAGCACATTATAGTGGAAGAAGAAGAAGAAGAAGAAGAAGAAGAAGAAGAAGTACTCGCTATGACGTATTTATGTCACATAATCAAGGCTAGTGTTTATGTGAGCTAGTGTTGCCAACTGGACGGAAATTCCGTGAAAACTGTCGGAATTTCAACGTAGCGGATGGGAAAAGAATGACTTTGACGGGTGACGGATTTTCTGGCGGAAATTACGATCTACATCGTTTTTTTTTTTTTTCCTTTTTAAGTGCTGTCATTTTTAATTGTTTAATTTTGGGGGGAGTATAGGGCAACCTAGCACATAAACTAGAGAACTAGAGGCAGATGATGCGAATGAATTATTATTTTAATCAAGATTGGTAAGTAAGTTGTGTTAAAATTTGCTTTTCATTTGTATATAGATATATTAAGTATTATTATTATTATTATTATTATTATTATTATTATTATTATTATTTAATTTTGGCGGATTCAGACGGATTTCCTGGTGTTAGACTGACGGGGATAAAATTTATGTATTGGCAACACTGATGTGAGCTGTAGCCCGTAAATATGTGTGTGTTTGTGTTTTTAAATGATTTTTAATAAGTTATGAATAAATGTATGTATAATTCACAGGTAAATTAATATAGTTTACATTTTATATTGTTTATTAAAGTTTGTTAGGTATATTTATATTGTAAAACATAGCAGTTATATTATTCGCTAATTAAAGTTAGGTTAAGTATTTGGAAATTGATAGTAAAGACATATATAATAAGATGTATAATATATTAGGTACAGTAACTATTAAAATATAGATCTATACTAGAATTACATTAGCTCAAAGCTATTATCAATTTTATTAAACTAATATAGGCCTACTGTATTATTAGGTTATAATGTCTTGTCCTGATGAAATGAACTAATCACTTCCTTTTTTTTTCAAGTGATCGGTACAACTTTTTCTAATTTCTGCTGCTTAACTTGTGATTTTGTATTATAATTGAGAGCATGCACAGCATATTTTCATATATTTTTAATATGTGGTGAATCTTGGAAGACAAGCCTCGTTAGTGTAGTGTGTTTATGGGATGGGGTCATTTAAACCACCTAGTCAGTTTTTGCTTTTTGGAATCCTTGCTTTCTTTCCCTAAAATAAGTGATATACATATTTAATTACGATTTCATTTTGTGAAGTAATTTAAAGAAATAAATCTCGGGTAGTAATAGGCAGCGTATGAATTGCGATCGCAATTGTTTTTCTTTATCTCATGATGATAGAAGAGGCCTTGAAATTGAACGATTATGGAACCCGAATGCATGACTGTTTCTATGACATGGAGCATACAAACAAAAGGCGAAATACCATTTAGCGATAAAAGTACTATTGGAGCGGGGATAATAGCCCTAATCTAATATCAAATATTAAATACAAGATATTGTTGGCGTAGGAAAAAATATTTTGAAACCATTTGTCAGATAAAGCTGCAGGTAATGGCTACGGCTTGAAATAAAACTTAATTAAATCTTAATAAGTCTACAGCAAATTTTCGGAATTTTCGAGTTATCGATTCGAAGTTGTCTCGTAACCTACCCATAATTCATTGCGGCCACCTTATTGCCGCCATACTTCAAAACATTGATGGAATTTCTATGCACCTACTCTTATTTTGGTATGTATGGACAATATTACTAAAATACCTAGGGTATTATTCCTTCACGTATAGTGCAAATGTATTCTAAAGAAAGAAAATGGCATAAAATGAACGATTATACTTCTTTATCTTCATAATTAAAGAAGCAAATATTAGAACCTAGAACGTATGCATGACGTTGCCTGGGTTATCTAGAGAAAGAGGGAGGGAGATATAATTCCTGTAGGAACATATGAGACCCACCTATTCACCCTAAATACCACAGCTTCTTTTATAGTAGAAATTGTAAACAAAGTAGGAAAAGCATCCATTTAAATAATTGTTTTGAGGTTATGTTTCAAATTAATTGAAGACCTGAATTGACAAATATCTCAAGTTCAAAATTTACCCAATTTGACTTTTTACCTGTCATGGTGTCGCTGTGTATGCCCATCTGTCATCTTGTGGTCTTCTACATGGCATACCCATCTCCGTGGCTGCTATGTCCTTCAGACCGCTACTTCTTGTGGCAAATAAATTACCTCTTACCTTTGAAAAACCATATACATTAAAAATAAACTAAACTTGTCCTAGTCCCCATCTTTCCTGACTATGGAGTCGATATTCATTCCCAAGACTTTAAGGATGTTTTTATTTACAGGTGGTCGAGAACTGGCAGACAAATTTTGACCAGACACGAGTCCCTTAGCCTCACTTCTCTTCCAAGGAAAGTCACGCTAGGACATTCATCGCCCTCGTCAGGATCTGGAATCCAAAAGCCAGCGTTGTAAACACCTCACCACAGACATGCTGCCTGTTATATGTAAGTGAAGTCTGGACATTAAAAAGAACCAATTTTTGAAAATTAGATTTTTCTAAAAAGTATGTTCCAGGGACATTGCCAGCAACAAAAGACTTAAGATCTTATAATTAATTAGCTTTAAGTAGCATACTATAAATTATATATTTTTATATTACTTTTAAATAAATTATAATGTCTTATTAAAATTTCTTTTCACGGGATTTTCATTTTTTAGATTTACTGCGTTATTTATATCAGATCCTCAACTATTTCCACCGAATTTCTAATCCACATCTGGCCAAACAGATAACTTTTATGAAAAAGTTTAACTGCAGAAACCTTTTCAACTCTCCCTAAATCGCAGGAAGGAAATAAGAGACATTAATGAGCAGGTAGAGGAAAGCCATTTACATACAAAAATAAGTGTACTATAGAATACTATCTTTAAGGCCTAAGCAATGTTTGGCAAAAGATCCTTCTCTTTCTCCTTGATAACTGCAGTATTGCTTACATGGTTAAATGCTAAAAATGTACTAGGTAGATCGGAAATAACTCAAAACAATTATTTTACAGAATATTATTTTGGTTGGGGCGTTCAAAGTTGGCAGATAGTTAGTTTGAATCTTACGCTACGGACAGCAATGGTTCGATCGGGTGTCATCCTGGCGGAACGAGCTATAACTACTGAGTAAAATTGGTGCGTTTTCTACCATCGTTTACTTGTGAAGGGCAGCGAGATGTAGTTAAATTTTTGCGAAAAACTAAAAATATACAGGGAAATATTGGAGGTGTATGGCGTTTGATTGTCTGGATCATGAGAACTTCTCCAGATGGTGCAGGTTCTTCGAAGAAGGCGGCCGGCGAAGCACGTTCCGGCCGACCAGTGATGGCTGCAACACCACCCAATGTCAGAGGCATTAAGGCGGGAATCAACCACCCTACAGTCCAGACCTCGCACCGTCTGACTGTCACCTCTTCGGACCAATGAAGAAATTTCTAGGAGGCCGACGCTTCGGTTCGGATGAAGAAGTGAAATTAGTTGTACGCAGGTGACTATACGCCCAGAAAACGGGGTTTTATATATATATATATATGTTTATAACAGGGCAAAGCCCCAATTACAATAGGCAGTACAGATATTTGTTTACAAAAACATAGAATTGCATATAACATGAAAAAAGAGATAAAACAGATACAAATGCAAGTTACAAGTGTAATTACAAATTAAAAATTAAAAAAAAAGAAACAAAGAGATACTTTAGAAAGTTGATTATTAATGTATGCGTACACTTATTCATTTACAATTTATTTATACAGTTTTACTTTCTATTTAAATACACAATTTTTCTTTTAGTTAATAGTTAAGTGCTTGCTTATTTATCTATTAATTTCTTTTCTTTTTTCACTTATTGTATTCCAAAGATCTTACAACAGCCTTGTAGTCTATCTTTGTAATGTGAAACAAATAAAAATTGTACAAACTTATGTAACACAGAGCAAATACATTACTCGACTTTCACGGAGAGCCTGAAAACTCTAAAACTTTCGTAAGGAGTTCCAGAAGGAGACCACGAGTGACTTGGGAAGACATCATCGAAAGCAGTTTAGTGCCAAGTGAGGACACGTGCTATGGATAGGACTCGTTGCCAAGCTCTTTGCACACATTTGGGTAAAATATGACTGACGAAGTGAAGTAGGTAGCCTACATCAATTCAATTTAAAAGTATAAACAATTCATTATTGAGTAGAAGGTATTAGTATGTAGAAATTTTGTTAATTGTCATCTAAACTTTTCCTCCTAGACTTCAAAATTCAAGATAATTTTATTAGGAAGTACACTGAAGACGGCTTACTTGAATAATTAACTCTTTTCTAACAGCTGAGACCAAGAGAGATCTGATTTTTTTTTGTCTTGCATTAAATTTATGAATTTTTCTATTAATACTAATTGCATCTTGGTATTTAACAGAATACATTATCAAGGAAAGAATATACTCAACATGTTAAGGTCAATATTTTTAAAATTTGGATAATTTTTGAGTGTCCTTTTATTCACATTTATTTATCCTCGGGGCTTTCTTTTGTAAAACAAAAATATGTTTAGTTTCAGAAGAATTAGCTCAAAATATTTATCTGTATTTTATTATGAAAATGCAGATGACAATCGGAAGGTGATTGGAGTGAAAGGATGGACACAGCTGGAGGGAGGTCAGAGTGGAAGAAAGTTGTTGAGAAGGCCAACCCTACTCTTCAAAGAGAAGGAGGAAAAAAGACTTTACCTATAGAGTAAAAGTACGTATGCAAAATATATTATTTCAAGTGTTTATATCGCCAATAGAACATAAGGGCCTTAATGCATGACAATAGATACAAGTGCAAATGCTACAACTTGTTTTATGGACTTGAAACTTGAGAAGAATAAGTATGTAAATCATGTTGAGTAGCTATAAAACTAAACGAAACACTATCACTAACCAAACTGTACAACAGATGCTCAAAATGAGAACCATTCACAGCCAAAAAATGTCTCAGTCTATCACGAAAACAGTCCATTGTCTTTCTCACAGTTACATGACTCATCTGTTTCATCTCATATCTAATTTTTTGTTTCAGATCTTTCAGTATTTCTTGGTTTATCCTGATACGCTCTGGAACTTCAAGTAACCCCAAAGGAAGAAATTCATGTTGGTAAGTAAAATTTAATGGACATTCGGAATATGTAAATCTTAACATATGGTGCCATATAGTAAAATAAAGTTTACTGTGACACTCTGTATGTCTGAATAACTAAAAATTTCTTGAACACTGTTATCATATTATATGATTTGTCTCCAAGAGCTTTTGTATAAATAAATAAATAAATAAATAAATAAATAAATAAATAAATAAATAAATAAATAAATAAATAAATAAATAAATAAATAAATAAATAAATAAATAAATAAATAAATAAATAAATGAATGAATGAATGAATGAATGAATGAATGAATGAATGAATGAATGAATGAATGAATGAATGAATATACATACATACATGAGGGGTTCAGAGCAAAAGTGGACCAAGTCCATAATTTACTGTTCTGAGAAAAAATAATATAAAGTTAAAGTAAAACATTTAATTGCAGATGAAGAAATAAACATTAATTTTTTTACAGTGATAAAGAACAAATACAAGCTAATCTAGGATACACTGTACACTGATATTTTCATTTATATAACATTTTGTTTTTACAGTTTATTTTCAATTTATTGGACATGGTTCACTAGTGTACTGAAAAATTTTCACTTCTGACCTCAAACGTAATTAAACCTGCTTCTCTATTTCTTTTCATATTCTAATGTGTTCTCTTTAATTATTTTTATTTCTATTTTGTTTATCATAACTACAAGCCAACAAGCAAGTTCACATAACATTGCTTCTTCTTCTTCTTCTTCTTCTTCTTCTTCTTCTTCTTCTTCTTCTTCTTCTTCTTCTTCACACAAATACCATTTAATCCCCACTTACTGAATAATCGTATTCATGCAAATCTTGCTGGTTGTTTTATGATCTTTCTGTTGTACCAAAGTCCGCAGTTTGAAGATTGGTGTAGTATGTTTGTAACTAACCTCTGATTCTTATAAAGTAAGCCTACAGTTCCTGATTGAGATTGGCTAGTGAGTTTAGTTCATTTCCTTTTCTCTTCTTTATAAAATTTACCTCACTGAGTTCCACCAATTCACTTAGTCTCTTTAAACCTCACTGTCAAAGACATCTCTCTTTCATACCCCGTCCATCGAATTTTTAAACAATTTACCTCATAGCCACCAATAGTTTGTTTCCTGTTTGTAATTGTCTGTTCTAATGAGTTAGTACTTATAAAATTTTCTCTTGTCATTACGAGACTTCAAATTTTGGTTCTTTGCATTTTGCAGATTTTACAATATTGAACCAATCCTCTGGGCCATAGATATACTGCGTCTTACTTACAGCTTCCTCTACTAGACCGAAGTCAGCATCATTCGGTACAAATGAATGGCCTGACACCATAAATTTGTGGTCAATTATTTCCACCTGCACTTCTGTCTCTTTGCGAGTAATGGCTCTGATAAGCAGGAAAAGATCGTATATGGTTAATAACATCACTGTCATCAATTTTGTTCACAGAGGTGTTTTTATCTGTCACAGCAAATGCTTCTGGTTTTGTCAGAACTCTGTATAACCTTACGCATCATATTTGGAATGTAGCCAGAAAAAACTTTTGAACACCCTATACTTTCATTAGAAATTCTAATAAAATACTTGAAAGTGTTTCATTTAGATGTGCTGGTATTGTCACGCGGGCGTGATCTCTGGCATTTAGCAACTTGTACAAGGCCACAAAGGTACACATTTCGTTTAGAAAAATCCCCAAAATTCCAAAATGAAGTGAAACATTTTCTGTGATCATTCACACTATTTTTTTCTTTGCACTTTCGTGGAGAGTTGCAGTTTAACTCATTATCAAACATTTTTGCAGGAATATATATGCCTTTTCTTACTCACATATATTTGACCATTATTCCGATTTTTTTCCCTTAAATTTCTTTTACAACTCTCTTCATTCTTGGTCCTTTTCCTTCCTTTACTTTCATTTTTATTGGCATGACGTTGTCCCTCTGTAGTGAGTCTGCTGGCAGGTTGAGTCAACATGAACGACAGTATCTCCTCCTCCTCCTGTATCTGTAGTTACATAGTTGAATGTAGTACTAAACTACCTTAGATTTAAGTTATTAAAATATAAAAATGAGAGACAACTGAATAGCTAAAAACTTAACCTAAATTGTATGTTACTGTGAATAATTTTTATTAAAATGGAACTTACCTTTATTTTCTTCTGAAGAGCTTGAATTATCAGTATCTGGAATGTAATCGGACTCCTCTTCCATTTCTACACTCTAACTTTATAAAAGTAGCACAAATTAATAAGTATATATTATCCCAATATTCTAAAAAACAACACTGTTATGTAATCCCTCCAGATTTTCTGTAATGTGTTCAGCAAATGGACTTGGTTCACAATTGCTCTGAAAGAATGTGCTATTGTCTCAGGGCATCAAGTAACTACTTCACGCCGCAGACTGAATATTCAACTATGGACTTGGTTCATCATTGCTTTGAAGAATTATTGATATTTTGAACCAAACAGCACATATAACTAGGATTTTCCATTTTTTGGACTTGGTCCACTTTTCCTCTGAACCCCTCATATATATATATATATATATTTTTTTTTTTTTTGTAAGATTAAAATTTAAGAAGTTTTGAGTAATATTCCAAACTTAATTAACACTCTGTATATCTGTTTATTTAAGTACTGGTTTATTGATATTAGTATTTTAATTCTCAATTTATCTACTCTATTTATATCCATTTCATATTTTACAGTCAGTGATTTAGTTGAAGTCATTTGCTTTTGTGGTAGACATAAACAGATGTAGCATTCATTTACGTAACCATATTATAATTTTATATATTTCATTTATTACGAATTTCTCTATTTACAGGACGAAGTAGTAAACATAGCAGACTGCCTGTAACACATTCAGCAGGGCGATGCATATAGTCCTGCCAATATATGTGGAGGTGAACTTCCCAAAACAGCCTTGAAGAGGATGGTAGCAGACAGTCGTTGACAAGTCAATTACCTGAGCAGTTCCGGTAAGTAAAATTTATATTACCCACAGTTTGTATATTTCATCACCATAGGCTTAGGCCTACTGGTCTGCAGTGGCGTAGCATGAAATTTTGAGCAGGGGAAGCTAACTCAAGTTGTCTTTATTGCAATATGAGAAAAATATGTATTACAAAAATACAGTCTTAAAATAAATAGTAGTCAATGTCAAGTCAGCAGTCGAAGATTGGTTGGAACATCGTAAGTAACACCAATAAGGCATGACCTCAAATGATACGTAGTAAAATACGATTTCACGGTTTACACATATCTCTTAACAAATAGACACGTATATGTATACCATTAGCTCACTCCCTGTCATACTAGAGAAATCACAATATTAGTATCATTACGTAAGTATGCGTCTGTCTTTTGGTTGTGTCCTTCATTGACAGCAAGGGAGTCGGTCATTTGTTTTTTAAATCACGCTTTTGTTCGTAAGTCAGTCTTGATAATACAATTGTCCTAAAAAAATTGAAGTAGGCTAAATTAGTGTCAGGAACTGTTATTTCGCTCATTATTTATTATATCAGCCACAATGCACACTAACACTTCAACTGAACACAACTGACGAAAAGGGATAACTCGGAAACTACTTATTTCAAATGTTAAAGCTAGCTTCTTGCGAGCCTTGCAACTAGGGTAGTTTAGTTAGAAAGGGATGGAAAATCTGCGGGGTGGATTACACAGAAGAAACCAGTCTGCTTGGAAGCTGGTGTGTGCAGGCTTCGTGTTTACTGCCGCATCATAAATCATCCTGAGCTGCTGCATCACAATATTTAACGCGTAAATATAAATTCTATTAAAATTAATAAATAATTTTCTCCATAAACTGCAGGTTTATTATGAAATTATTATTAACTGGGGAAGCTGAGCATTTTAGCTTACATTGACGCTACGCCACTGCTGGTCTGTTCGAACTTCACAAAATAATCAAAGCTACTCTCTGAAAGCGCTTCTTTGATCTGCCTACAGTGCGCCTTCCTCTTGATGTATAAGTTATAAGCTTGAAGTGAGATACGTTAGTTTTCCATTCTCTGTAAATATTCATGTCACTTGGTTATGTAGTGTTCTATTTGTTGTATTATATTTATAGTATTAGTTCTCCCCGTATTTCTTAATTTTTTTTGGTGATCCAATAAAGAGTAGCCAGCGAAAGATCGCAACAATATCATTTCTTCTGCGTTCGGTTCTCCTTTCTTGACTTTTAGTTAGGGTCAAAGTTTTCTAGCCCTATAGAAGCACAAGCTCCATCATTACTTCATAACATTTTAAGACTAATGGGTGTTCATTTCAAAGTGTGTCATGACGTCACTGTCGTGAGTCAGCGATTTGAAGCGAGTTTCAGCTTTTATGTCAAAGAAGTTGCCTGTTAATCAAGGCGTTCAATCTGAACTTGAAAACGTGTACGGTATGACTTGAACGTCGTAGCAACAGATGGCGGTCTGTACGGTCTGTGTGCTACCATAACCTCTTTCGAATTGTGTTTTGCGCGGCCAAGTCGTACGCAGAGTATTTGTTATCATCGGTTGCGTACGGCAACATTCCACAACACAAATCAAATGCTCCGTGTCCATGTTGACCGTCGAAATTAATGTCAACAAATACTGTACGTAAGTAATCGTCTTCACCCTCTCCTCATATCACGACAGTAAGAAAAAAAAACTCACCCCAGTACGTGTTTCCAAACAGTTCACATTCCTGCCACTACTGGAGTTACCGTACGTATCGGTAAGTACTCTTCAGAATGAAGGCCGTACTTGCTAGGCAACTTCTCTTGCACATAGTTAATACACCTCTGCGGAAGTGTAGGAAGATTGAATTGTCTAGGCTCATCGGCTAGCCACATGACGGCATACAGCGAGCCATGACACACTTTGAACTGAACACCCAGTATATCTTTACTTACGTTCTTGAGTAAAGACATTTTTATAGTTCTGATTAGCTGTCTAAATGGAGGTCTGTTTATTTTCTGAATTTTTAACATTGGAGTATGAAATAATGCATCCTAATCATTAAAGTTCGAATTATTTTCTATAATTTTGTTATCTATTACTGTATTATTTTTGTGATGGATTATTTCCGTCAAACCCAAACAATTATTTTGTTTTAGTAGGCCTATAGACATTTTAAGAGCATAATAATTATTCATCACTCTTTTGAATTTAAACACTGAACGTTGTAAAATTTCGTATGTATGTACAGGGGATGGAAGTGAAAGGGACGATTGGGTACACATAAATGAATAGAAAACCTATATTACGTTTTGTGATTAAATGCACGGTTAATTAGAACATCAAGTTTTGAAGTTTCAGCAGTCTGGAAACATCGTCGCTAACACACTCTACTCGTATACAGATGTAAGAGGTCAACGAACTCGGTGAGTTTCCGTACGTAAGCTGCGAAGATATTGCCAAGCGTTCGCTTCGTGCAATTGTCTGAAGTTAGGGGTTTTTAAAATTAAATTTACACGAAAACCGTGCATGCTATTGAAATACGCCAGAGGGATAAATTTTTCTTTATTAGATTTCCTATCGATATGGACAAAAATCAGGATCCTACTCGCAATAGTTACCAAATAAGAGGTTGTTAAACATTTTTTTCTGAAAAAAAAAAAAAAAACTATGAACGTTCCACCAATATGATATTACAGTTTTTTCTTGCATACAACATGAGCTATTCGCTGTGGAAATCTGCAGGCTATTTCACTTCCGCTCTTTATACAGGGTTAGTTAAAAGTCCCGCACCACCTAATTAACTTTTGAAGTATATGGTTCAGTGACATGAAACTTGGTATGTGAGGATAACCATATACTAAGAACTCAATAATGATATTACAGAGTTTTTTCTACTTCCGGTTTAACCAGAAGTAACTCCAACTCTCTTATTTTAAATTTAACATCCAATATATTTTTTTTATTTTTGAATAGTGCTCATTAAGAGCTTTTCAAAAAGTGCCCACACTCGATACTTCTGTACAAATTCAGTCTTGCTAAGTCAAGAAAACAGAAAAGTGTATCGAATATTAAAATAATAAAATACTCCTTCCCTAACAAAACAAAACAAAGCTAGCTCATCTTCTAAATTGTGTGTTCAAATTGGTAGCCCTCAGCTGCTTTACAATGTGTCTCTCGATCACAGAAACCATTTAAGGAATGACTTAACCAGGCTTTAGGAATATCTTGCACCACTTCCATTTTTATTTAGCAACACTGAATTTGTACAGAAGTATCAAGTGTGGGTACTTTTTGAAAAGCTCTTAATGAGCTTTATTAAAAAAAACATATTGGGTGTTCCATTTAAAATAAGAGAGTTGGAGTTACTTCCGTTTAAACCGGAAGTAGAAAAAACTCGATAATACCATTATTGAGTTCTTAGCATATGGTTATCCTCACATACCAAGTTTCGTATCACTGAACCGTATGCTTCAAAAGTTATTTAGGTACTGAATTTATTATTTTAATATTCGATACAATTTTCTGTTTTCTTGACTTAGCAACACTGAATTTGTACAGAAGTATCAAGTGTGGGCAATTTTTGAAAAGCTCGTAATGAGCTTTATTCAAAAATAAAAAATATATATATTGGGTGTTCCATTTAAAATAAGAGAGTTATAGTTACTTCCGGTTAAACCGGAATTAGAAAAAACTCGGTAATACCATTATTGAGTTCTTAGTATATGGTTATCCCCACATACCAAGTTTCATATCACTGATCCACATGCTTCAAAAGTTATTTAGGTAGTGCATTTATTATTTTAATATTCGATACACTTTTCTGTTTTCTTAACTTACAAGCACTGAATTTGTACAGAAGTATCAAGTGTGGGCAAATTTTGAAAAGCTCTTAATGAGCTTTATTCAAAAATAAAATATATATATATATATATATATTTTGGGTGTTCCATTTAAAATAAGAGAGTTGGAGTTACTTCCGGTTAAACCGGAAGTAGAAAAAACTCTGTAATATCATTATTGAGTTCTTAGTATATGGTTATCCTCACATACCAAGTTTCATGTCACTGAACCACCTGCTTCAAAAGTTATTTAGGTGATGCGGGACTTTTAACTAACACTGTATATTCATATACAGGGTGAGCCGTAAGTAACGTCATTAATTTCAGGGAGTTATTCTTTTAGATGTTTTATGCTCGACCATGCCGAAATGTAGTAATTATACACCTGGTAGCAGTCCTTTAATGCATGTCATTAAAGTACACCTATTCATTAAAGTTCAGGTTTTCGATTATTCTCGGATATGCAATCGAAAGACAAGGGAAACGTCACGGAGGCTGGAAATCCAATACTGTCGCAGAAGGTTATGTTCTGTTACTATAATAATTAGCGTTAATTGTAAATAATATTCAAATAAATTCAATTTGTCATCTCGTTTTTCAATGTCTAAATCAATTTCAAGGTTATATCAAGATTAATGTTTATTTTACTCTCTAGATTATATCAAGGTCAATGACATTTTTTTCTCGGAAAAAATCAATACTTTCGCGTCTGCGAACATCTCACAATTCAGGAGCTATGAACAAGGTCACTTCCGATCTTCTGTCAGATACAAATAAAATGTATACTTCTGAATAATTTAAAGTTAGAAATATGGTCGAGCATAAAAAGTCGCATGAAACTTGCCTATAATGGTAATTAAGACGCTCGTATGAAAATTATGAAACTCGCTTGCGCTCGTTTCATAAACAAACATACTTGCGTCTTAATTACTATCATTATAGGCTCATTGCATAATGTACTATTAAACAAGAAAGTTTAATACAATTTCGCTCGTTTCTTGCTTCCTTTCCGAGATAAAAATAGTTTCATAAGAAATATTCACAGCGTGTTTTGGGAAGCCATTGATTTAATTCCCAATATGCTCAGTCAGTTTAAGAGAGCAGTGTATTATCATAATAAATAGGCTAATTGAAATAATTGTAGTTTTGTACTTTAAATGTGCAGAAATTTAAACCGAACCAAATGTTGTAGTAGTAGTGGTGGTAGTGATTGTATTGTATTGTATTTATTAACATTCCATGGCATTCATACATTGCTTCACAGCTAGAATATGGAACAAGTCAAAAAACTTAATGCTATTATAAAGTCTTAATGTATAGTCACAGTCTAGATGAAATATATACAGAAGAGATTTACAATATAGTCTACTAATACAACACAAATTTTTAGTATCAATTTCATGAAGTGTTATTGAATGTCATGAATTCACCTACAGAATAGAAGGCGTGAGAAATTAGGTACTTCTTTAATTTGGCCCTAAATAATCTTATGTTTTGAGTTTCATTTTTTATATCGATAAGGAGGCTATTAAAAATTTTTACTGCCATATAACACACTCCTGTTTGATAGCACGATAGACTTGCCGATGGAGTATGAAAGTAATTTTTTTGAAGTGTATTTATGCTATGGACTGTTGAATTATTTACAAAGTTTTCACGATTACATAAGAGGAAGATTATTAATAAAAAGATATACTGACAAGCCATGGGCATTATTTGTAGTTTTTTTAAAATAGTCCTACAAGATTCCCTAGATTTGGCAACTACTATTATTCTGATTGCTCTTTTTTGTATTAATATACTGATACTATCTGTGGAATTTTCCCAGAATATTATTCTAAACCTTATTATCGAGTGGAAGTATGCAAAGTATACTGTATTGTTTTTAAGGTATTGATATTTACTATCTTTTGCATAGATCTAATAGCAAAACAAGCTGAATTTAGTTTGGGGGTAATTTCTTTAATATGATTTTTCCAATTTAACACATTATCGATTTTTAAGTCAAGAAATTTGGCTGTCGTTGTTTCTAATAGGAATCTATTGTTAATTATTGCACTAGAAATTTTCGAGGTTGAATTTGCACAGGATTTAAATTGAATTATGTTAGTTTTGTTACAATTTAATACCAATTTATTGTCTGAGAACCAGTCAGATATTATCAAGAGAATTTCCTCTGTTGAAGATTGGAATTTGTTGGAGTTATTGGCTGTAATTACTATACTTGTGCCATCTGCAAATAATATGGGATGACCTACATCTTTTATTAGGGGTAAAAGATCATTTATAAGCACTAGAAAAAGTAGGGGACCTAATATTAATCCTTGAGGAATTCCATTATTAATAGTTCCCCATGTCGATGTAGATTTCATAGTTGTATTGATTTCAACTTTCTGTTTCCTATCTATGAGATATGAGTGAAACAATATTAGTTTTGTTCTTTAAATATGCAGAAATTTGAACCGAACGAAATGTTGTAGTAGTAGTGGTGGTAGTGATAAAGAGATCACTATTAATAATTTATTTCCTCCGCAATTATAAGGTATCAATAATTAGCTCGCAGCTCCTGACATAATAAGAAAACAAGTCATTTGAGACCATAATCAGTAGTTGTCAGAGAACAGTATGTGGTAGTAATAGTGTTAGTGGTATAGCGATGTACTTCGAACTTCATCGCTTCTAATTTAATACGTTTAATTATACAAGATCCACCGATAGCCACATGTGTAACGCATCAGTTTTCCGCGAATAAAGACTTGAATACTGAACCGTGTTTTCCGTGATGTTTCATAGTCATTGCCACGACCACGCGCATAAGTTACAGCAAATTTTATCGGATACTGAAGACATAAACATAACAAAGAGCGCGCTTGTTTAACACTTAATTGATAGCCTTAGATGAAGAAAACTGGTTCCTGCGAGCCGCTTACGTCTCACGATCTACAGACTTAGCAACATCTTGTGAATGTGTGTGGTAACCTTATTGATGATGTGTTTATTAGGTTTTTAATGACGCAGTACAGAGGCGAGCTAAACTACTGTTAAGTGGTCCTGTGACGTATTAAACAGATGGGGCGTCATTTTGACTAGACGCCATTATAAGCACTGCAAAATATGCGCTTCTAAAATAAACAAATTATGAAAGATATTAAAATGACAATCGGAAGCAAGATAAAAAAAACCGACGTTGCTTGTACTATGTAGCCGTGTTTATAGTCTCTGCGTTTTTGTTTTCCCGGACTTGGCCCCTCTGAATTTTTATATATGTAACGTAGAGACTCTCGCATGATCATATTATTTATATAAAAAAGAATTCTTTTTCTCAAATGTCAACTTGTTGGAAGTTAGCCGCTTAAATGTAGAATTTATGGTCTTCTCAACTACAGTCTTAAAGCCTTACGCAGCTTTCCACTGAAGGATAATTTATGAGGAAACCTTAATTTCGTATGTAATTCTTAATTAAAACTTACGCAGTATACACAGGGTGGTCTACTTAAATTTGTGAACACTAAGGCTTGACACGAAACTGAAGGAACGGTGTATTTATGTAACTGTGAAGGCTCACTTTCGGACATTAAAATATATTTCGGGATTATTCAAAAGAACCAAAACAGATTACAGTTCATGTCTTACTTACATCAAAACTTCGCCTCAAACTGTGTAATTCTATATTTCAGCAATGAAAACATAGTGTTTTATTTAATTTCATCATCATCATCATCATCATCATTGGCCTCTTTCGTCATTAGTAAGGGACGGATGTTTATGACCTAAAAACCTACTTAAAATGATCAGTCTGGATATACGTAAACATCTTAATGCAATATTCCCTGGTCGATGGATAGGGCGAGGTGGACCAACTGCTTGGCCCCCCACGCTCACCAGATCTCAACCCACTGGATTTCTACTTGCGTGGGCATTTGAAGTCGGTTGTGTATTTGACTCCTGTGAATAATGTGGAAACTCTCTGTCTGCGAATTGAGCAATACTGTCGGACAATACGTGCTACGCCAAGAATATGGGACGTCAATGCGACGAACTGCGGCCTGTATACAGGCAGGAGGTGGACATTTTGAACAGTTCCTGTAAACAAACGTACACAGACTGAAACATTAATCAACTAATACCTAAGTTTTATAGTGCACAGTGATCCTCCTTGTAACCCCTATAGCACGGCAACCAGGCATTTCCGGACACATGCTCATATAACCTTTCCTCATTCTCTAAATATGAGGAATCCATACCTGAACTTTGGCCCACTATTTTTGTTACACCCTGTATAACGAAACAGACCGAATGTTACCTCAACTAGTGGTTCGCTTCTGAACCTGGTCGCTCGTTCTCTGGTCATGCGCAGTACCTCTTTTCTGGGACTGAAAATATCTGTGCGCTATCATTATTTCTTAGACCAGGGCTGGGCACATTACGTGATTCTGAGAAATGAGCGCTGTGTGCTTTAAAGAGCGGTTATTCCGAGCGCTGTGACGTAAGCATACTGTACGTCATTCAGTGTCGGTGCAGTGGTGACTCTGCAGTATGTTGACGAACTTTGAAGACGGAGCTTCCCCTCATACACTAAAGCGGCCCGCTAGTGCCAATGGTTTTAATGTATCACGGGAGCGGTAGTTCTTTTTGGTCGAGAGCAGTGGATTAGCAAAGTGTTTAATTTGGCATAAATTACTCCAACTTATTAAGAAGTTCAATATCCAACGACATTATTCTTTACAACATGCTACTGAATATGACAAATATGTTGGTAATGAACGCCATAATTTAATACAACTTAAAGAAAATGTTTCTCAGGTACATTATATTAGAGTATCTATTTGATATTTACATTGCATTATAGGTTATTATACATTTAGTAATATATAATTTTAAATTATACAAGTATTATGATTTATCATTGTATAGTACATTACAGTTCATGATATATCATATTATATATCATGAACTGTGATATACTATACTATGATATATCATAATACTTGTACAATTTAAAATTATATATTACTAAATGTACTATAATAACTTATAATACAATATAAATATCGAATAGATACTCTAATATAATGTACCTGAGAAACATTTTTTTTAAGTTGTATTAATTTATGATCATATCATATATCATATCATATATCATATCATATCATATCATATCATATCATATCATATCATATCATATCATATCATATCATATCATATCATATCATATCATATCATATCACATCACATCACATCACATCACATCATATCATATCACATCATATCACATCATATATCATATCATATCATATATCATATCATATCATATCATATCATATCATATCATATCATATCATACCATATATTATATTATATTATATTACATTATATAATAACAGGATGACAATAATGCACTTAGTGAATCGGCAATGAGAATTAGCTACAAAATTTGCCACGAAATTGCAAAGGAATTGAAAACATTCAACGAAGGTAATTTCATCAAGCGATGATAAATTATATTGGCAGATGAACTCTGTCCACAGCAAGTAGGGGAAGTGGAAGCCATACGCCTTCTCGTAGAACCGTGGTGAGGAGGTTGCAGTATGTGCGTATGGGTTATGTAAATAAGCCTAATGATTTGTGTGTGTGCATAGAGCGAAGTTTATTTCATTAAATTAATAAGAGTGTTATAAATTCTGTACTGTACAATGGATTGATGTAATATCCTTATAAACTATTATGTTCTGACAGACTGAATGACTAGAACAACCGTGGCTCTTGTTACATTAATGCAGGGAAGGTAGCTGTAATGCGAGTCCGCCACTGCGTGAGCGTTCTGCTCTGGCTTGTAATTGAAGTGCCTTGCGGAGCGAGAGCAGCTCTGGCCGGCTAGACTGAGCCGCTCTCATGCCCAGCCCTGTCTTAGACTATACATATCAGCCTGAACCTCAATGAGAGGTTCAGAGAATATCATTGAATGTAAAGGAGAAATGTTGACGAAATAATACACAGGGTGTTTCAGAAATACTTTGACAAATCTTTGGGGGCATGTTTCTCACAACAAAACAAGAAAAAAAGTTCATATAAACATATGTCCGAAAATCCTTATTTTTTTAGTTATTAATGAAAGAACATAATGAAACATCTGTTAGATATTGTCAGCTTGGCAGCAAGTGTTGCAACGTTAATCAATTCAGACGAGTGCATGCGTGTATGGAAGCAAGAGGAGAACATTTTGAACATTTGTTACGAGTTTCTGAATTGATTAACGTTGCAACACTTGCTACCAAGCTGACAATATCTAACAGATTTTTCATTATGTTCTTTCATTAATAACTAAAAAAACTAAGGATTTTCGGACATATGTTTATATGAACTTTTCTTGTTTTGGTATAAGGAACATGCCCCCAAGATTTGGCAAAGTATTTATGCTCGGCCATACCGAAATGTAGTAATTATACACCTGGTAGCAGCCCTTTAATGGACCTCATTAAAGTACACCTATTCATTAAAGTTCAGGTGTTCCACCAATCAGAAAATACCATTGTAGCAATATGAAAGCGCAAGTATCGATTATTCTCGGATATGCAATCGAAAGACAACTAGTTCTGTTACTATAATAATTAGCGTTAATTGTAAATAATATTCAGATAAATTCAATTTGTCATCTCGTTTTTCAATGTCTAATTCAATTTCAAGGTTAGATCAAGATTAATGTTTATTTTACTCTCTAGATTATATCAAGGTCAATGTCGACATTTATTTCTCGGAAAAAAATCAATATTTTCGCGTCTGCGCACATCTCACAATTTACGAGGTATTGCACAAGGTCAGTTCCGCTCCCCAGTTAGATAAGAATAACATGAATACTTATGAAAAATTTCAGGTTAGAAATATGGTCAAGCATAAAATGTCGTATGAGACTTGACTATAATGGTAATTAAGACGCTCATATGAAAATTATGAAACTCGCTTGCGCTCGTTTCATAAACATACTCGCGTCTTAATTACTACCATTATAGGCTCGTTGCATTATGTACTATTCTGAAACACCCTGTACATGCCTAATATGGGGAAACGGGAGAACCCCGTGAAAAACTCCAACTGCGATCTTGTTCGCTACAAGTATCATGGGTTTTAAATGAAAAATGCGAGGTTTGACTGGAATTCTAACCCGGACCGTCTGCGTAACAGACTGTCTGGCCAGTCGCCACAGGGATTGCCCACACGGGGACCGAACCTGGATCGCCACGGTGGAGAACAGAGAGGCTAACCTCTCGGCCACGATCGAGTCACTACATAGAGTGTGCAGTAGTTCCGGTAGCATTTCTAAATTAGTTTGGGGGAAACTGCACACAAGTTGAGAAACGTGGAAATTGGAGTTGAGAAGTGGTGGCTACTGGCTACCATGTTCCGACTCGCTGGCTGGGAATGAAGGGCTTGTAACGGTATTGTGCCGTCGCACAAACATTAGCAGGGCCTCGTGAGGTTCCTCGTAGCCTCGATCACGTCTGGCACAGCACCGAGACAAATCTTTAATTAAAGGCTGCCCACAAGAACGTTGTAACAACGCTCCTTTGTAGTTTTTTTTAGATCAACGTAAAAACCAAGCTTAAACTGTCCACTTGCTGGAAACTTTTAACGCTGTGGTTTCCAACAATTTCCTGTCCGAAGACATTTCAATGTGTCGTCCTAAAAGATATTGCAAAGTGTTGTTGAACTTCTGCATTCTGTTCTTATGTGGAATATCTTATTATGAAGTTATTGCCCAATAGTTCTCCGTTTGGAGCCATTTAAATATGACTTTCTCTTTTTCTATTCTTCTTCTTCTTCTTCATCTTCTTCTTCATATCTTAGGTCACTGATCGTTTGTTATGACCTAAGTTGTAAGAGCTAAAGCATCTTTTTATTTCTGTGTGTAGTATATGTTGTTACAAGTTAACAAAATAAATAGATAGATAAATAAATATATAAATGAATAGTTGAATAAATAAATAGACAGATAAATAAATAAATAAATAAATAAATAAATAAATAAATAAATAAATAAATAAATAAATAAATAAATAAATAAATAAATAAATAAATAAATAAATAAATCGTCGTCGTCTTCCTAACAAGTATTAGGCCGAATGGCCTGTTACGGTCTGAAACTAGAATTTTCAGTCCATCTCTTCTTTGGACGACCCAGAGATCTTTTGCCATGCGGATAGTAATGAAACAGTGCTTTTGGAATTCTGCATCGATGCATTCGTTCGAGATGACCCTTCCACTGAAGTTGATATTTGCTGATGAACTGCATAATGGGTTCTATTTGAAGTTCTTGCATTATGCCCTCATTTTTTTCTGATCCCAGCGAGTATATCCAGCTGTTGCTCTCATGAACCTCATCTCACTTGCTGTTATTCTACTGATGTCTTTATTCTTCACAGTCCACGCTTCACTACCATAGCTTAAAACTGGCTGTGCTTTTATTCAAGCCTATTCTTGTGTGCCTTTGTATTAGTGAAGGTTTCATGATTTTATTAATGATCCCCATTGTTTTATTTCTTTTACATATTTTTTTCAGCAATATCTACTTCCTCATAAGGTGATAGTGTATAGCCAATAAATAAATAAATAAATAAATAAACAAATGAATAAATAAATAAATGAATAAATAAATAAATAAATAAATAAATAAATAAATAAATAAATGAATAAATGAATAAATAAATAAATAGATGAATAAATAAATAAATGAGGAAGTGAATAAATAAATAAGTAAATAAATAAATAAATAAATAAATGAATAAGTGAATAGATAAATAAATAATTGAATAAATAAATAAATAAATAAGTTTATAAGTTTGTAAATAGTATTCCGCTTGACATCGTTAAATATTAGGCCTAAATTATTTTTCTTCTCTTTCTTAGCACCGTCTTACATTTACATTTCACTTAGGAATTTAGGTTACTAGTCTGTTCGTAATTGTAAAGGAACTGTTAATGAACCTATGTCGAAACCTCCCCTCAAGCTACGAAAACGGATCTCCACAGCAGAGATATAAATATAAAAAAAACAGGCGACAGTACAATTATTATCGAACCTCTATACTACAATTGCGTGAAACGTTTATGTTGTTTGTGATTGTTATTGTGAGCATGGTTGGGATTGTAAGAATGTTTGGGGTTTGAAATGCAATTTTGGGATTTTTCTTTTCTGCCCTTGTACTCCACTCTTTTAAAATTTAATTAGGCGGGGTCTTCTCATCAACTACTTCAATTAATTCATTCATAGTGTTCTATCCAAGGGCAGGTCGTTCATTACAAACCCAGCATTCTCCAGTCTTTTTTATTTTCTGCCTTTCTCTTCGTCTCCGCATGTAATCTATATATTTTAATGTCGTCTATCATCTGATATCTTCTTCTGTCCCGAACTCTTCTTCCGTTCACCATTACTTTCAGTGCATCCTTCAGAAGGCTGTTTGAAATGTATAAAATTAGTATCTTATGTGGACCAAATAAAATTTAAGTAGGCCTGTACATTACCGTTGTTCACTCGATACGTAATCTATATTTATAATTAATTAATACAATACTTCGACAATAACCTTAAACAAGTATTGTTTCCTTATTTAATGAGGCCTAGTATCGAGACAACAATGGAATTGATAGTCGAAACGATTCACACATCAATATGGCGCCAAAGAGTTGTTTTGAAACTGTAATGATAATAAACTTACTTACTGGCTTTTAAGGAATCCGGAGGTTCATTGCCGCCCTCACATAAGCCCGCCATCGGTCCCTATCCTGTGCAAGATTAATCCAGTCTCTATCATCATATCCCACTTCCCTCAAATCCATTTTAATATTATCCCACCATCTACATCTCAGCCTCCCCAAAGGTCATTTTTCCTCAGGTCTTCCAACTAACACTTTATATGTATTTCTATTCACACATACGTGCTACTTGCCCTGCCCATCTCAAACGTCTGGATTTAATATTCCTAATTATGTCAGGTGAAGAATAGAATGCGTGCAGTTCTGTGATGTGTAACTTCATTCCTCTTAGCTCCAAATATTTTTCTAAGCATCTTGTTCTCGAACACCCTTAACCTCTGTTCCTCTCTCAAAGTGAGAGTCCAAGTTTCACAACCATACAACCAATGATCGTAATATATGTCATTATAGGGAATTGGATATATTTGGAAATTAATACCAGAGTTACGTGCTTTAGAATTAGATTATGTTAAATTAATTTTTCCTATCTTCTTGCTCTCTGCATTTATTAATCACCCTCACGAATAATAACCGTAAAACTTTATTTTAACAAGCTACATCCTGGTCGGGGCAAGTTACCTGTATGAAGTTTTTTCCTGGGTTTTCCCTCAACCCCATACGAGCAAATGCTGGGTAACTTTCGGTGTTGGACCCCGAACTCATTTCACTGCCATTATCACCTTCATATGATTCAGACGCTAAATAACCTCTGATGTTGATACAGCGTCGTAAAATAACCCAATAAAATAAGAAAACAAGCTACATTTCAGTTGTGCTAAACACACACAAAACACAGAAATGAAACATGTGTCCACGGTATCTCCCAATTGAGGTCCTTATGACTATTTAAAGGCTGATTCCTAAGATCAGAATGTCTTTTCCATTTCAATCTTCATTCTTGTCCTGTAGATGGCATTCGTGCAGGCATTTGATTTAGAAGATGATTAGAATGATCAATAAAAGAACAATAAAGCTTGTTGTAGTGTGTGATAAGTAGAGTTAGGATTCGTATATTGTAAAAGCTAATATTTTTAGTCGGTATAGTTTATAAACATGCAACCCATGTCCCCCACTCCTTATACTTGCCTAACTTTCATTCAGTACTTCCGTTAGTTAGCCCTAAGGGTCTTTAATCCCCTTAACCACCACTTACAAAACAGAACAGCGGGGGGTTTAAAAGCTGCATTGTCTAGTCCTTGTGACTCTTCTTGCATTTCGAGTCTTGTCAACCAGGCTTAAAACCTTCTTAACCGGCATCACATCGACTCAACTATACTCGGCGTCATTCTTAACTCTTACTACATATAAATCCTAGCTCTGGTGATAAGGGCCGCGGTAACTTCGGGAACTTGAAAAATCTCTGTGAAGTGTCGCATTGCAGACGAACCATGGTGCATCAGCTATCCAGAATTAATTATGCCAGCCAATCGGTACCTTATAAAACATTAGACTTATATATCAGAGTGTTCCTTCTTTTAAAGCCAAAATTCCAATATTTCATTTGGCCTACCTTGTATTCAGAATTATAGGGTAGATGTGCAAATATTTTACACCCCTGTCTAAAACAAACATTCGACCTACTGGAATGGGTGTAGCATCGAAAGCGAGCAGTGACATTAGCAATTCTTAATTAGCTTCAAAACCTGCTGGCATGCAAGAGATGATGCGTCAACATGGTGCCCATTGTCTCGAAGAAAAGTCCATAACCTCACTTTAAATTAATTGTACTTGTGGTGCCATCTAACTATGATTTCATTTGTTTCTATCCCAGAAGTTAGTTTCGAAAAGTATACTGAAAGTTCATGCCTTCAAAGTACTTCATACTAGAGTTACATTAAAAATAACCGTTAAGAGTAGAGGCGAACACGATCTTCATTTTTTAACGCAAGACAAAAGAGTGGAGACTGCCGTCTGTTGGTGAATTTATAGCCGTAAAAAATTAAACGTTTTGTCCTCTTCAACCGCATGCGGTCTCCCATCGACACTTTTGGAACCTTGAAATGGGGATTGGACAACAGTCAGATAAAATACAGTGCAATTTAATGTATGGGGAATAACAAAATTTTGCCAAATTAAAAAAAAAGTACCGTTTTTTTTTCACAAAATTAAGATAGAAACATAGAATTACGCACTATGCGTTTATATTTCATATAGGAAAAGGAAATAGATGGTGTTTGAATAATAATAATGATAATAATAATAGTAATAATAATAATAACAACAATAATAATAAGTTAATAATATAATATTTTTTATTTGAAAGATACTAATAGTACACTTTTTGTTGGCACTCCCGATGAAGCAAAACCTTGTGGCCGGGAGTGGAGTTTTACATTGAATAATAAAAAGTAAAATTACAAGTTTAAGCCTATACTAAAATAATTATTTATTTGTTTAATTTAAGTAATCAAATGTAAGTACGCAAGAGGGATGAAGTTACAGGAGAATGGAGAAAGTTACACAACACAGAACTGCACGCATTGTATTCTTCACCTGACATAATTAGGAACATTAAATCCAGACATTTGAGATGGGCAGGGCATGTAACACGTATGGGCGAATCCAGAAATTCATATAGAGTGATAGTTGGGTGGCCGAAGGGAAAAAGACCTTTAGGGAGGCCGAGACGTAGATGGGAAGATAACATTAAAATGGATTTGAGGGAGGTGGTTTATGATGATAGAGAATGGATTAATCTTGCTCAGGATAGGGACCAATGGCGGGCTTATGTGAGGGCGGCAATGAACCTCTGGGTTCCTTAAAAGCCAGTAAGTAAGAAAGTAAGTAAGTAAGTAATATAAGTACGCAAAAGTAAAGTGAAAAATACCAATATAATAATAGGCTACAAGAAATACAATGAAATTATATCAAATACAGAAAAGAGTAGGTTAAGGGAACACTCAACTATATTTTGGAACTTTTTTCCTATTTGACCAATCTTTTTCAAATTTGGAGAAAAAGTTTAATATACACATGGAAAGTAACATGAAAAATCTCAGCTCATTAGATCCAATACTTTTCAAAATAAAAAATATTTCAATTTTTAATCAATCATTAATTGAAATATCATTTTTAATTATCATTTTATTTTATTTTATTTTATTTTTTTTTGGCTTTGTGCATTTTACTGTGACTTCTCAATGAATAGGGGAAGAATTCTGCTTATTGATTTAGTTCTGTCACGTAAATTGGTGTAGAAATTTAATTTTTCATTTCTATGACACTTTTTCTTCAATTTTTAAGTTGAGTGTCCCCTTAACTAGAAAGTACAAGGGTCGATGGCCCCTTTAAACAATAATAAAGTAAAATGAAAAAAGTATTAAATAATACAATTGTAAAATAAATACAAAATATTATGCAATAAGATAGTGGAGTAATATATTATATACATAAATTATATTTTATTTCTATTTCATTTACTGAATTTTGAAAGATTCATAACATAAAAATATTTTTAGGCCTATTTAATGTAAGAGAGAAATATGAAAAAAAGTGAAGTATCAAGAATGAAAATATATCATACAAAATATAATAAAATAAAATAAAAATTTTTTAGAATAAAATGGCATAACGCAAAATGTTAAAGAAACATCCTGCTCCTGTTATCTTAAATTATTTACTCTTTGTCTTTACTGTCTTTGAACACCCTCCACTCGATATAATCACATTATTTCGTCTATTCTTCGTGTAATAAAAATAATAAAAAAAAATTAGGTTGGAATATTCATTGTTTAATTGCAATTTCTCCTTGTCTAAAGGCGGGCAATGAGTTATAGGAGTGAGCACAATGTAGAATATCGCTTACACAGGTCTGCGCCACTCGTATTTCGCCGTGCTGGTAGACTTGCTCAATTAAAACAGCGCAGCCACTTCAGACACCAATTGCGCAGGCGCAAACACAAAAGAGCGCACACGCATACAGAATGTTTTATTATGTTATTATTTCATAGGAAGAATGGCGAGAACAAATACATTCATCTTGTGAAACGTATAAACACCACAGACGTATTATCTTACGAGCATAAAACTGTGTGACTGAAATTCCAAGTAAGGCTTGCCGTAACGCCCTGCGCAGTATGTCGGTCAAACAGTACAATGGACCCAACTGACAACAATAAGAGTTCCTTGAATTAATGCATATGGATACCTTCCCCTAATTGTATCAGCACAGGGGTGTCATGAAATATTAAGCTAATAATGTAGGTGGCTGTATTTAACATTCTTTTCATGACACTCTGGTGTAAAATTCGCCGTTGCATCCCTCTGATGTCGAGATGGAAACAAAGGAAGGAGACCGGAGCTGCAAGATAATTAGAGCCAGAATTTTATGTAATTACATATATATGCACGAATAAAAGGCAAATGTTGACGAATGTACTTTTTTTTTTACATATTTGTATAATATTTACATATTTCACACCATACTACTGTTCTCCAACCAGGAGATCAACCGTGAAAGAAAAGTGCTTACTATTGCGTCGTCTATTGGAGCGAAATAGATAGATAATATTATCGTTATAACGTCAGTTTAAAAACCATGCGCTCTCCTGCATATGTTATCTCCTGTACGGAGGGATTAAAAGACCAGGAGATTAACAGTGATTTAATTTTGTAACTAGGGTAGTATAAATATGTGTATCAATGTTGTTGTTTGTGTTGTGAGAGCTAGCCAATAGAGATAAGAGTACCCACGTGTGTGACCTTATGACATCTTATGACATCAACATTCATTCACAGCATTACCCCGCTTCGTCTCATTCCGCAGAGACTTTCTCGTGGTTGGAGTACAGTATATAATTTTACATATTTTAATATTATTGCAGAAAAAAAAAATATATATATAACATTTATGTGGGCGGAGACCGTAACAGGCCACTAAGCCTAATACCTGTACGGACGATGATGATGATGATGATAATGATAATGATAATTTATGTCCCGCGTCGTGGTCTAAGGCATCCTGCCTAGGACTCGCGTTACGGAATGCGCGCTGGTTCGAGTCCTCATGGAGGAAGAAATTTTCTCACGAAATTTCGGCCGTGTATGGAATCGGTGCTCACTCAGCATCGTGTTGCACTTGGGGAGCTACGATAGATAGAGAAATCCGGTTGCGAAAGCCAGCTATAACGACTAGGGCATCATCGTGCTAACCACACGATACCTCCATTCTGATTGGATGATCGTCCACCTCTGCTTCGGCATGTGAATGTGAGGCCAGCAGCCGGCTGGTCGGTCTGGGCCCTACAAGAGCCGTAGCGCCACGGATTATTATTATATGTAATTTATAATAATAATAATAATAATAATAATAATAATAATAATAATAATAATAATAATATTACTTACTTACAAATGGCTTTTAAGGAACCCGAAGGTTCATTGCCGCCCTCACATAAGCCCGCCATTGGTCCCTATCCTGAGCAAGATTAATCCAGTCTCTACCATCATATCCTACCTCCCTCAAATCCATTTTAATATTATCCTCCCATCTACGTCTCGGCCTCCCCAAACGTCTTTTCCTCTCTGGCTTCCCAACTAACACTCTATATGCATTTCTGGATTCGCCCATACGTGCTACATGCCCTGCCCATCTCAAACGTCTGGATTTAATGTTCCTAATTATGTCAGGTGAGAGATGCAATGCGTGCAGTTCTGTGTTGTGTAACTTTCTCCATTCTCCTGTAACTTCATCCCTCTTAGCCCTAAATATTTTCCTAAGAACCTTATTCTCAAAAACCCTCATTCTCTGTTACTCTCTCAAAGTGAAAGTCCAAGTTTCACAGCCATACAGAACAACCGGTAATATAACTGTTCTATAAATTCTAACTTTCAGATTTTTTGACAGCAGACTCGATGACAAAAGCTTCTCAACCGAATAATAACAGGCATTTCCCATATTTATTCTGTGTTTAATTTCCTCCCGAGTGTCATTTACATTTGTTACTGTTGCTCAAAGATATTTGAATTTTACTACCTCTTCGAAGGATAAATCTCCAACTTTTATAGTTCCTTTTCTTACAATATTCTGATCACGCGACATAATCATATACTTAGTCTTTTCGGGATTTACTTCCAACCCTATCTCTTTACTTGCTTCAAGTAGAATTTCCGCGTTTTCCCTAATCGTTTGTGGATTTTCTCCTAATATAAATATACATATTTTAATATTATTGCAAAATATATATAATTTATGTCCCGCGTCGTGGCGTTGTGGTCTAAGGCATTCTGCCTAGGACTCCCGTTACGGAATGCGCGCTGGTTCGTGTCCTCATGGAGGAAGAAATTTTCTCATGAAATTTCGGCCAGTGTGTGGAATCGATGACCATCCAGCATCGTGATGCACTTGGGGAGCTACGATATATAGCGGAATCCGGTTGCGAAAGCCAGGTTATGACGGCTAGGGCATCATCGTGCTAACCAAACGATACGTCCATTCTGGTTAGATGATCGTCAACCTCTGCTTCGGCATGTGAACGTGAGACCAGCAGCCGGCTAATCGGTCTGGGCCCGTCAAGGGCCGTGGCGGTATGGATTATTATTATATATAATTTATAATAGGCCTAATAATAACAAATAATAATAATTTAGTAGGACTTACAGGAATAGGAGTAGTAGTGGATGTACAGGAGTAGAAGTAGTAGGAATAGGAATGATATTAGGAGTATGAGAAGCAAGAGTAGGATAACTAGGAGTAGGAGCAGCAGGAGTAGGATAACCAGAAGTAGAAGCAGCAGGAGTAGGATAACCAGAAGTAGGAGCAGCAGGAGTAGGATAACTAGGAGTATGAGAAGCAGGAGTAGGACAACCAGGAGTAGGATAACTAGGAGGAGGAGCAGCAGGAGTAGGATAATTAGAAGTTGGAGCAGCAGGACTAGGATAACCAGGAGTAGGATAACTAGGAGTAGGTGCAGCAGGAGTAGGATAACCAGAAGTAGGAGCAGCAGGAGAAGGATAACTAGGAGTAGGAGCAGCAGGAGTAGGATAACCAGAAGTAGGAGCAGTAGGAGTAGGATAACCAGGAGTAGGTGCAGCAGGAGTAGGATAACCAGAAGTAGGAGCAGCAGGAGTAGGATAACTAGGAGGAGGAGCAGCAGGAGTAGGATAATTAGGAGTAGGAGCAGCAGGACTAGTATAACCAGAAGTAGGAGCAGCAGGAGTAGGATAACCAGGAATAGGATAACTAGGAGGAGGAACAGCAGGAGTAGGATAACTAGGAGCAGGAGCAGCAGCAGTAGGATAACTAGGAGCAGGAGCAGCAGGAGTAGGATAACCAGAAGTAGGAGCAGCAGGAGTAGGACATCTAGGAGTAGGAGCAGCAGGAGTAGGATAACTGGGAGTATGAATAGCAGAAGTAGGATAACCAGGAGTAGAAGCAGCAGGAGTAGGATAACCAGAGGTAGGATAACTAGGAAGCAGGAGTAGGATAACCAGAAGTAGGAGCAGCAGGAGTAGGATAACTAGGAGTAGGAGCAGCAGGAGTAGAATAACCAGAAGTAGGAGCAGCAGGAGTAGGATAACCAGGAGTAGGAGCAGCAAGAGTAGGGTAACTAGGAGTAGGAGCAGCAGGAATAGGATAACTAGAAGTAGGTGCAGCAGGAGTAGGATAACCAGAAGTAGGAGCAGCAGGAGTAGGATAATCAGGAGTAGGAGCAGCAGGAGTAGGATAACCAGGAGTAGGATAACCAGGAGTAGGATAACCAGGAGTATGAATGTCTTTTCGATACAAATGATCATTGCATAATGACTTCATTTCAGTATGGTCGTAGAAAAATACATTTATATAAAGTAGACAATATAACTCATAACACGAGAAACTAAATTATGTCGATTTTACAATCATTTTGTGTAAGTTTCTATAAGCTGATATGAATAGAATTATTTATTTATGTCTTTCCGTATGAATAGCTCATCTTATTATACATTTTATCCATAATATAAGCTGTTTAGATACGATAAATAATTCTAAATCATTTCTGTAATGACAAAGTATAGTATAATGAGAAATATGTGTCATCTTGATGACACTGTTTATTTTTTATTTGAATGAAATCTTTCGTTATAACTACTACCAGAGCTTTATTCTATCCGCTCCCCTACTACTTTAAAAATAGCATTACACGCTCGGAGATAATTTTATTTTGTTGTGAGTGCATCGCAGCATGTTATGTAATAAAGTACGTCCTACGACATTAAGGATTTACATAAGCAGTTTGCTTACAGATACTCCCCACCAAATTAACAGAGGTTCGTTTCCCGACAGAGACTGTGACATTTTTATTAGACAAACCAGCTGCAGTGAAGGTTTTCTCCGTATATATCAAAATCCCTTGGACAAGACTAACTGTACTAACTTTCGAGGAATATCACTTTTGTTGACGTCGTACAAAATTTTGTCCAATATTTCTTTTGAGAAGATTAACTTCTTATGTAGATGAAATTATTGGGGATCATCAGTGTGGTTTTAGGCGTAATAGATCGACTATTGATCACATTTTTTGTATTCGGCAGATATTGGAGAAAAAATGGGAGTATAAGGATACAGTACGTCAGTTATTCATAGATTTCAAAAAGGCATATGACTTGATTGAGATAGAAGTTTTATATAACATTCTTATTGAATTTGGTATTCCCAAGAAACTAATTCGATTAATTAAAATTGTCTCAGTGAAACTTACAGCAGAGTCCGTGTAGGCGAGCTTCTGTCTGATGCTCTTCCAATTTCCTGCGGGCTAAAGCAAGGAGATGCACTATCACCTTTACTTTTTAACTTCGCTCTAGAATATGCCATTAGGAAAGTTCAGGATAACACAGAGGGTTTAGAATTGAACGGGTTACATCAACAGCTTGTCTATGCGGATGACGTGAATATGTTAGGAGGAAATCCAGAAACGACTAGGGAATACACGGAAATTGCACTTGACGCAAATAAAGCGATAGGTTTGGAATTAAACTCCGAAAAGACGAAGTAAGATATGATTATGTCTCCGTCGTAGCTCAGATCTTAAACTTCGTCCTGTCATCACTCTTACAAATAAAAGTAATTTTTAATGGATTTGTTATTGTAACACATACGGAATAATGGAAATGTCCGTTTTTGATACAAAAAAGACAAGGAAAATATTGACATTAGTATGTTATAGAATTACCCCGTTTTGATTGATAATACCGATTTTACTATACCGTTTCTTATGGAAATGATCGAGTTAAATTAAAAATAGTAACATACCGAAACCTAAAAAATACTCATTTTTTTTATTTTCTGTGGAAATGACCGGTTTTTGTTCGCAACCTCCACAAATGGTCGACAATTTTTTGGTGGTAAATGTTGTTTTACATTCCATTAATGTGTAATCTTAGTCGATATAACAGTCAACCTAAAAGTAGCCTACTTAAAATAATTCAAAGGATTAAATAATAGGCTACATTTTTTTATAATGCGATCAGCATTATTTAATTTTAGAATTAAGGTAAAACTTAACTTTTCATATTTGTATCCTATTTGAGCTAATATGTGTCCTTTCAACTAGTATAAAATTATAAATGAGAACTAGATGTGGAACATTCTCTCTAACGGCGGCTCTTGTGAACATTGGGCGTGAGTTAGAATCATATTTTCAGAGAAAATAGTGTGAAATCTTTATGCTCCGCCCATTCAAATCTCTGGAGGCTTTCAGACCTGCCGCTTGAGCCCAACGCACCTTCACTTATTTGGTCCCGTACATAAATTCTTCATTACTGCAGAGAAAAGTGCTAAATTAAGTGTAAGTACTTAAAATTTATAGAGACGGTAATTTAATAATATGAAAGTATTGTTCTTTGAAATAATGTTGGTTTCCATTGTGTGAAGCTCTGTGGGATGCTTCACACCTCTAACTGGTATTCGCATATCATCACACTCATATGGGGTTCAGGGGTGCACAATATACAGATAATGATGTAGGCTACATAGTTGCCCAAAAATGATTGAGTCTAATTTCTCCCTGAGTATGGCCTCATTTTTCATAATTAACATCAACATCATCATCATCATCATCATCATCATCATCATGGACCATATTTTGTCCTGTACGGAGATAAGGTTAGTTGTTTATAGGCTATATTATTGGTGTGACGTCATGTCGGCGCGTGGCACAGGTACTACTGGGTGTTCATTTCAAAGTGTGTCATGACGTCACTGCTGTTGGGTCACCGATTTGAAGCGAGTTTCAGCTTATAAGTTAGAGAAGTTGCCTATTATTTAAGGCGTTCTTCAATCTAAACTTGAGAACGTGTACGGTATAACTTGAACGTCGTAGCAACAGATGGCGGTCTGTACGGTCTGTGTGCTACCATAACCTCTTTCGAACTGTGTTTTGCGCCGGAAAGTCGTACGCAGGGTATTTGTTATTATAGGTTGCGTACGGTAACATTCCACAACACAAATGAAATGCTCCGTGTCCATGTTGACCGTCGAAGTTAATGTCAACAAATACGTAAGTAATCGTCTTAACCCTCTCCCCATATCCCGACAGTACGTATTTCCAAACAGTTCACATTCCTGCCACTACCGGCGTTACCGTACGTATCGGTACGTACTCTTCAGAATGAACGCCGTACTTGCTAGGCAACTTCTCTGCCTCTTAGGTTATACACCTCTGCGGAAGTGTAGGAAGATTGAATTCTCTAGGCTCATCGGCTAGCCACATGACGGCATACAGCGAGCCATGACACATTTTGAACTGAACACCCAGTACTGGGTGTTCATTTCAAAGTGTGTCATGACGTCACTGTTGTGAGTCAGCGATTTGAAGCGAGTTTCAGCTTTTATGTCAGAGAAGTTGCCTATTAATCAAGGCGTTCAATCTGAACTTGAGAACGTGTACGGTATAACTTGAATGTCGTAGCAACAGATGGCGGTCTGTAAAGTCTGTGTGCTACCATAACCTCTTTCGAACTGTGTTTTGCGCGGGCAAGTCGTACGCAGGGTATTTGTTATCATCGATTGCGTACGGCAACATTCCACAACACAAATCAGATGCTCCGTGCCATGTTGACCGTCGAAGTTAATGTCAACAAATACGTAAGTAATCGTCTTAACCCTCTCCCCATATCCCGACAGTAAGAAAAAAAACTCACTTCAGTACGTGT
Source organism: Periplaneta americana (assembly GCF_040183065.1). NCBI lineage: Eukaryota > Metazoa > Arthropoda > Insecta > Blattodea > Blattidae > Periplaneta > Periplaneta americana. The sequence continues at coordinate 163,890,975 of NC_091122.1, read as the reverse complement.
TTCCAAACAATTCACATTCTTGCCACTATTGGCGTTACCGTACGTATCGGTAAGTAATCTTCAGAATGAACGCCGTACTTGCTAGGCAACTTCTCTCGCATTTAGGTAATACGCCTCTGCTGAAGTGTAGGAAGATTGAATTCTCTAGGCTCATCGGATAGCCACATGACGACATACAGCGAGCCATGACACATTTTGAACTGAACACCCAGTATAAGGGACCATTTGCATCTTGTTTGTTCTGCAGTTGACGTTCTATTAATGGTTCAAAACTAGACCTTCGAGACTGTTTAAAATGAATGCTTTCTAGTGATAAAGACCGATGCTACGATGACCTTTCCTACAATTTAAATTATTTGTTCATTTAATTTATTTTTACTGGTACATGCAGAGTTAAGGCTATAATAATAATAATAATAATAATAATAATAATAATAATAATAATAATAATAATAATTATTATTATTATTATTATTATTATTATTTATTTATTTATTTACTATTATTATTATTTATTTATTTACTATTATTTATTGTGTTGTACAACAGCCAGAGGCCAATAACAGTTCAGCACAAAGCATAATTACAATATGACAAAATTGATAATGATAAAATAATAAAATGTGCACAAAAATAATTATTACACATAAATACAATTACAATTAATGACGATGAATGGACAAATAATGGATGACTTTAAAATACATAACTAAGAATACTATGAGAATAATAGTAATGATACAATGAAGTGATATTTAAGTATAATGCCTAAAAGAATACACAAATGATAAATCATAGCCAAGAGCAAACTAAGTCTATACATTGAAGGGATCGAATTCGCAGACATGCATGTTGGCATTTTTAATGCATCTGGAGACTGGCGAAAGAAATTTCGAATTTCTATTATAGAAAAGTTTGTGGGCTCTCATATCGTTCGTTGGAATACGTAAGGTAATATTTTTTTTAAGAAAGAGTCACAGGATATATCATCTTCGAGGACTTTACAAAAGAACAGATATTCTAGCTCATGGTGTCTAGCATATAGGTTTCGACAATTAAAATATTCACATTTTCTCTCATAACTATACCCGGAATTAATGGGCAGAAATCTGAATGAACATAAAGATATACATTTTCTTTGTATATTTTCTAATTTAGCCGAGTCCGTAGTTGTAATCGAGTTCCAAGCTACAGATGCATATTCGAGTTTCGATCGCACCAATGTATAGTATAGCATTAAAAGAGAATCGGGCGTGGAAAAAGAATAAGTTATTGACCGTATTATTCCTAACATTGTGATTAATAATAATAATAATAATAATAATAATAATAATAATAGTAGTAGTAATAATATAGTATAATATAATGTAATATAATATAATATAATATAATATAATATAATATAATATAATATAATATAATATAATATAATATAATAATAATAATAATAATAATAATAATAATAATAATAATAATAATAATAATAATAATAATAATAAGAGGAAAATGTAGATGTGATAGTTACATGTAATTTTAAGTGTTAAACAAATACAGTTTACTGTTTTTTTTTATTATTTTTATTGGGTTATTTTACGACGCTGTATCAACATCTAGGTGAAATGTATCCGGGGTGCAGCACCGAAAGTTACCCAGCATTTGCTCGTATTGGGTTGAGGGAAAACTCCGGAAAAAACCTCAACTAGGTAACTTGCCCCGACCGGGATTCGAACCCGGGCCACCTGGTTTCGCAGCCAGACGCGCTGACCGTTACTCCACAGGTGTGGACCAGTTTACCGTTAAATAAAGCAATTCGAACCAAAAGAATGGTTAACGTAATGAAGGAAAATTGATATAGGCTTATTAAAAATAAAAAATCATATACTACGAAAGCAGTATTTGAAGAAAGATCACATTCTAGAGACGAAAAGCAGTCTTTCGGCTTTTGAAAGTTGTCAATGTTGTCAATGTCTGACAGCCTTTTACACTATGTACAGTAGTGGGGTGAAAAAAAAACCGGACAGATCCTTGTAGCTGATTTCAGAGCCTTGTTCACTCCAGAGCACGGTAGACTGGTAACTAAGACTTTCGTGGTTCGAATCCTGCCTGGGAAGGAAACTTTTTTTTTGTTCCTTATTCAAATTTATCCCCAATACTTTTAGATTGCTGGTAAAATTCATGTTCTGGGAATAATAAGTTAATTAAGTAGTACAATATCGCTGCAATCCTCTATTTCACAACACTTACGTCACTTATTATTTACCTACTATTCTATCCTCTATTTATTCACGTGCTTATCTCTTTCTCTTCGCTCCACTCCGGAATTACCTCTTTTGTTGCCTCTTTCCGTTCTAGTTATATCTAGAAATCTTCTACGGTTATAGTAACCCCCGTTCCTACTCTCAACCCACAACATTAATTCACATTAATTATCCAATTCACTTAATTACACTTCTAATTTCTCTCTTTTCCATTTCTCATTTGTTCAAATGTTTTGTCACTTTAATTGTCTTTTATTCATTGTTTCTTTGTCTAGCTTACAACACTCTTGCACTTTCTTTTGACACTTGACACTTAATTCTCTATTCTTATTCTATAATGTTTGCCACCCCTGACTTTCTTGCCCTCACTTTTAGTACTCTTCTTCATCGCTAATTCCATCCTCCTTACTATTCTGTTCCTCATTTCGCCACTCTCTTTTAAAAATTTCTCAAAAGCCTTATCTGTTCTGTCCTCATAATCACTAATACTCGTATCTGGTAGTTGCTTCGTTTCTTTGCTGGTAATTACCTCAATATTAATAACTCTAAAGAAAGATGTATCATAGTGGGAAGTGTAATGCTCTGCGAAGCAGAAATCTAGCCGAGTGAGAAATTAAAATTAGGTCTGTAGAATCAGATCGTATAAGATGTGCTTACAAATAGATAGAGGGAACTGGAGGGAGAACGGTATAATGTGGGGCAGAATGGATATATAACGCATTGTTAATAATTATTACAATAAAACAAACAGTTAAAGTCGTAACTAAATCTTATAATTAGAATATAATGTTGGAAGAAAGGTGCCACAAAGAAATTCGCTGCCAAACGGCACCCATATTTATGGTGGGCTAATGTTTCTCTGATTAATGTTCTAGCTGATATGTGCAGACCCAAAAACAAAATTTGGACCACAAGAATTTTTCAACATACAGCGCATATTCATTAAGCGAATTGGATCTATACAAGTCAATGTCGCGATTACAGAATTGACATATTGAGGGGAAAAATTGACAGGGATTTCTCATACAAAATGTTATCTGCTAGCGATAAGTTGGCAACGTGATCAGCAGAGGCTGGAAGTTTAGGCATTATGAATCATTAAAATAGGCACACAAAAAGGCATCATAAATAGCTAAAATACGCAATAAAAGGCATTATAAATAGCTAAAATACGCAATAAACGGCAATTACAAAAACCTTGCACTAGACCCACAACCTTGCACTTTCCACTAAGGGATTTCGACAGCAAGAAAAGCTTTACATAAGTCGAATGCAAATTGAGATTTTCGACTCGATGTTGCAATTACTGTTGGAAGCAAAGAAATCTTCTTCCCAGTAGCCTTGGAAAGTGCATTTTTGTGTTTGGTTATACTGGTATGTTGCGATATGAAATATTTAGCTATAGTCCCGTCGCCCTAATTTCCGGCAGCCAATCGCGTTGCAGGTCGGCTACATTTAAACGTGTGCGTCTTGTGATTCGCTGATTCATTTCTTAAGGCTCGATAAATACTTAACATAATCGCCCGCCATTTTAGGTCTTTAGTTGGCGTTCGCAGAAAGCACACGAAGACGTTATTTGCCGCTCAATATTTGCTGAATTACATTGCGTTTGATTTATTATCATAGGAGTTACGACATGATAATGTTTAACGGTGTTGCAAATAGATTCCTCGTATGGTAGCTCGGCAGCGTAAGCACAAAAATGGAGAATGATACTACCTACCTAGACTTTATTAGTGATGGGCGAAGTTGTTCTTTTCCCGGAACAGTTCCGACGGTTCCGGTTCCGAAAAAATACTATGTTCCAAATAACAGTTCCGAAATAACAGTCACCAGTGGTGATGAGTCGGAGTCGTTGAGTCGTTCAAACGAACGGTACAGTACCCTCCCTCTTCACCATAGACAAATAACACCATGCAGCTCACACTGGAGCACTCATAGGCATGACATAGTACACATTCTTATCTATAGATGGCACTGCAATGCACATTCGAATCGATTTTGGAAAATTGCTGTGCATGCGGACAGAACTCAAAAGCTTAATGTTAGTAATTACACAGCTGTTGACTACAAGGACAGAATACAACACTTTGTTTTCGTACATAAAGTTATAAAGACATGGTAGCCAACTAAAAAAAAATAACATAACATTTAAAACATATGGTATGTAATTTCTGTTCTCTCTATTACATAATAAAAAAAAAAAAAACAAATCATTAATTTTTATTTTTACTTTTCTTAATGCACAGTTATAATAATAATAATAATAATAATAATAATAATAATAATAATAATAATAATAATATATATATTGGCAGTACTGAAACCTGGAAACCCCGCAGTGGGTTAGTAAAATGTTGGAATCGCATCTTTACCAAAGTGTAATTTAAACTTCGCTTTAAACCTCGCTCTCCAAATCAGTACTTATATGGGTAGTTTCCAACAAATAATGCTACATCATTTTTGTCGTTCTTTGATAACAGAGAAGATAGCACAAAAACTTGTGCTTGTCAGACTTAACCTCAACAAACGACATACAGACATTGTAACTAAACCACTCATTACCATTTACGATTTTAACCTTTGTATAGAATCAGCTGATCAATGATTTAATAATGGTATGCGTACTTTATGACTTTGTAGAATGTTTATAAAACAGAATTAGTCAACTAATGGTGAAATAAACCATAAAGCGGGAATCAATATTACAGATTATTGAATACTTACTATAACATTACAGATGATTGGCCAGTCTTACAAATGTTGATATTAAAGTTCGCGCCACCGCAAGGATTTCAATGTCCATGCGCCCCCCTCCAACCACGTGAGAGTTTCAAGTACAGTGTAACTGCAGCTGTCGTTGGTTCATCGGAACAAGCTCCGACGTTCCGACTGTTATCTCGGAGTCGGAACATACCTTGTGCAACGCGGTACTGCGAGCCCGCAACAGCTGGGCAAGTGAGCAGCTCGGAGTCGGAACACTGTTATTTCGGAACAGGAGGTTCCGACCTACTGTTCATTTTTGCAACAGTTCCGAGGGAGTCGGAACATACCTTGTGCCACGCGGTACTGCGAGCCCGCAACAGTTGGCAAGTGAGCAGCTCGGAGTCGGAACACTGTTATTTCGGAACAGGAGGTTCCGACCTACTGTTCATTTTTGCAACTGTTCCGAGACCGGAACAGTTCCAAAATAACTGTTGTGTTATTTTTTACCCATCTCTACTTTATAGAGCCTTCACTTTCAAAGACGTAAGCAAAGAGGAGGAGTCACGCCGGAAATAACAGCGTCGGGACTATAGTTACAACAACGTCGCAATGAAAACTGAGAGAAAAATAACCGTTAAAAATAACGTTAGACCCGCACTCATTGTTGCCTTGTCAAATAAACACAAACGATATTTAAAACGCTTACTGTTATACATTTTTGCACGGCAGGACTCATTGTTGCAAAGAGAATATGAACTGACTGAAAGACAATAATATACATTCGGTGAAGTCACTTTCATTGTAGCGGTTATATAAATAAATTAAAATATACCTGTAGGCAATTTTTAATAATAAATAAATAAATATTAGATAAATAATCAAATAAAGGCAAAAAAGCATTTATTTTGTAAATTAGGAATTTATATTAAAAAAGGCAGAAAAGGGCAACATAAAACTGTGACGTTTCAATCACAAAGGTATAATTCATACAGGTTTACTTTCAAATTGAAGATAGATTTAACACATTTAAAAAGGCATTCTGCCAAAGTTCCAGTCTCTTGTGATCAGGAAGACAGTAGGCCTATAGTAAAACTTAATTTTTCAGATTATATTTCGTTTTGTGCACCAACGATCAGTTTTCGGTTAAGAAACAATTGTTACCACTATTGTTTACAAATTATTTCCAAACCTTTTGTAATGCTCATACTTGAAGTAACCCATATTGGTGACAAATCAGGACGTGAACAAACAAGCATTTCACTTGTTGGAGATCGAAATTGTTGGATGCTTCTTCTTAGCTAATGACCAGGCCAATTTCTGTTTCTCTTCCTGATCAGTTTCAGCATTACTCTTTCTTCATCCGCTCTTCCTAGCACAGCTTCCTTTCTTACTTTGTATTCCCTGTTTACAAAAGCCGGGATAAGTGACCCGATGTGGAAGCAATTCGAGAAAGTGGAGCTCAGAGGAGTCGCGATTCTCATTATATGCGTGAAGCATTGCTCCACCCATTTGCAAAGCTTAGTCACCTCTCTCGGTTGACAATGCTTTGCAGCCCACGCGGCGAGGGCTTCACAAATGCATGACTTTACTGATTTATTAGCCCCATTCAAATTCAAAAACCATGCTGCTCGCCTGTGGAGACTGCCAGGGTGCTCACTGAAGCTCACCTCCACTTTTACGTACTTATTAGCTTTGTTCTTTTCGGTTTTTTCTTTGTTATTTTCTTCTTCCTTTTGCACTCTTCACTCTCTGCTATTTCTACTAATTTTATTATTTCTTTGAACTTCATGGCCACGTTCGTTAACGTCTGTTAGTGTTTATAAACCTTAACTACCAGTTAATCTTGAATTAACTTGAATTTAACTTGATCGACAGTCTTCTGCCGTTTAAACTGCAGTTCAAGACTCAACAGTGCAAGATGGAGGCTTCCGCTATACACATGGACATGGCAGATGTTTTCCTATACTGTTTTCGTTGTAAGAAAAATCCTAATGTAAACATAAGCACGTTGCTGTCATACGCGTGATTGGCTCCCAGTCGAAACACTCACATGACTCAGGAAAATATAGTTCGTATTTGGAAACCACAATCTTGTATTATTTGAAAATAAAACATTGAATTCTAGTTGTTAAATACGATGAAACATTTAACTTCACTCATATGTAAAACGCTATGTAAAAGAAAAGCTACTTTTACATTTTATTATGTACTATGAACGCGGATGAATACCAATAGTAATGCCGAGGTAGTCTGTTCTTGTAACAAGCTGGCGTCACTTGAGCTCGTAGTTGTTCACGTAAGCACGTGGTACTGAAGTATGGCTTCTGCATCCTCAACTGTCCTTTGTGAAGACATAAGACTTAAAAATAATTTAATTACGGTAATTATAAAATAAATGTTTCCTAAGCAAACGAATGCATAGTAGTGAGGTTAGGCCTACTTGACGAATAACGGGAAATGTTTAACATGAAACAGAATGCACAACAGTAGGCGGGAACACGTACTGAGCATCTATGGCTCCAAACAGCGGCCAATGAAGCCTCACTTCAGTCACGTGCTATTGTTTACATTAGGATTTTTTTACAGCGAAAAAATTATAGAACTTATGAGCACACAGCCCATTTCCGTTTCCAAACAAGTTAGGAAAGTTATCGGTTACTATATCCTAGAGTTTTAGAATTCAAACTCTGACCCTAAATCAGGCCTGTAGAACCCGTAATTAGGGGGAGTATGTCAGCCTCACTCCACTTCTATTGGGGATGATCGACTTCGTGTACAGTTGTTTACATTCTTTTCCCGTTCAAGGTTCATCAGTGGCGGCACTGTAATTTTCAAAAAGGATAGTAATAAATTCATTGTATTTATAATGCGTTATCTCGTTTCAAGGTTTACAATTATGCTAGATTTCCTGTCGGTAGTTTCTTTGAGATTTCTTTGCACCTAACCTGCTTTAGATTTTCCAAAACTTTCCTCCTATCATCACCTACGGAAACATAAATTTATAGCATTTAAGTAATGAACCTTGAAAGTCACTATTAATTTCAATTCAAAATGAACACAACGAGTGACGTCCTTAATTTAACAGTATATAAATAAATAATCAATATGCAGTTCATAATAATGAACTTACCCGAAAGTTTGTGGATTACATAATTCTTAATATGGGCTTTGTTGAAATGTGGTTTAATATTGAAATGACGAGTAGAAATTAATTGTATGGGACACAGTAAATAAGCAATTCTTTCATCTTATTCAACAACAAAATAATCATATTTCCATTTCCTTTGGAAGTAGTATTATTTCATATGTTTAGATTTTGCCATGTTCCAGTTCTCTTTAAACAGCAGTACGCGTATTGTGTATTTATTTATTTTCTTTTTATTTATATATTTATTTATTTGGAGTGCGTTACAATGTTGAATGACAGCATTGACACCAGGTCATATAGCTATCACTCACTTATCAACGTGCAATTTATTTATCGTTCTATTACTAGTAAAACTAGTTAAGATCAGTAATCCAAGTTTTATAAAAACAGCAATTAAAACTTTGTTAATGCTCGAAAAAAAATAATAAATTCTTCAAATAAAGTAATTTTTGTTGCCTGCATGCAACATTTCTGACTTTTTCCATTTTAGTAGAATACACAGCACGGAAAGACAAGTCAGGGACTGTACTTCACTTATTTTACACAAAAAATGGACTTAATCGGCTTTACTAGTAATAGGACGATATATACATAGGTAGACCTTCTTACATTATATGCACACATAAATTTTAAAATTTATTTTACATGCCTTTTAACTTAGGCCTATTTATTTCCCTCATTCATTTTTCTCATACTTTCTAAAGGTATGTTCCTAAGGATTTTATTATCTCTTCATTTGTAATTCTTGATAGTGTATTTATACCTGCCTTCGCGAGAATGAATGTTGATGCAGCCGAGCTAACTAGAACGCAAAGACATCACTGGTAGAAAAGGTGGGTGGGGTAGAAGGGATGTAAGGCAGTCGCTCTGAGTAGCTACAGTTCTGCAGGTCTGCCCTAAATGCTTACGTCAGGACGTTATGAAAGGTATAACCTAGCTTCGCTACATAATAATACTTGTAATTAATGCAAAGTTATTAAAAAAATTGATATATTTACTTTCAAAGAGTAAGGGACGTACTATATGAGGTGGGGTCCTATAGCCGGGCAAATACGATAATAAAAAGTGTGAACAGATTTGTCGAATGTTACGCGCATAAGCATTTCATCTTAAAAGGGGAAATGAAAGATAAGAAGATGAAAAGAAAGCGGAAAGTAGAAGATGATGAGGAAAAGGAGGAATAACGGAAGAGAAGGTGAAAAAATGAGAGGAAAACAACAGAAAAGCGAGGTTGGAAGGAATAAAACAGAATGTTAAGGAGAAAAAGAAGAGTGAAAGGAGAAGATGGGAAGGAAAAGGGAGGAACAATGGAAGCGTAGAAGATGAGAGAAGAAAGGAAAAATAAAGAAGAATATGGAGAAAAGAAGGGATAAAAGCAAAGAAGCTGAGAAAGGAAACAAGTTTAAAAGGGGGGAAAATTGAAGAGATGAATGAGATGAAAAGTAAAGGAAAAAGAATGAATGGCTTTGTCAATGTGTCCAGATTTCTTGCCGACTCTGACTTTAGAGATATAGGCTACATGAATTACATCGAACAGAAGAAATAGAGTTTACGTTGTCCCTTCTCAGTCAGCTGAGAAGCTTTGGTGCCACAAGCCAAGCGTGATGTTTTGCTTACTCGATGGGGCAGAAGACGTCTGTCTGCTCGCCACAGGAGGTCGGGTATGCTTGAATAGAAGTGTGAGTGGTAAGCGTCCAGAAATTTTACAGAATCCCTCAAAATCGGTTGTCCGGTGAGAACTAATTGCCACAACGGTACAACAAGGATCAGGGGACCTGTGAGCGGCACAGTTTCACTAACCTGGGTCGCTGACATTCGGCGTCAAGAGAGATCGAGGGATCGTAACTATACTGTTTTCGCTGTAAGAAAAATCCTAATGTAAACATAAGCACGTTGCTGTCATACCCGTGATTGGCTCCCAGATCGAAACACATGACGCAGGAAAATATAGTTCGTATTGTCCGTATAGGTCAGTTTCTACCTGATGCTTTTCCAGTTCACTGCGGGCTAAAGCAGGGAGATGCACTATCACATTTACTTTTTAACTTCTCTTTAGAATATGCCATTAGGAAAGTTCAGGATAACACAGAGGGTTTGGAATTGAACGGGTTACATCAGCTTCTTGTCTATGCTGATGACGTGAATATGTTAGGAGAAAATACACAAACGATTAGGGAAAACACGGAAATTTTACTTGAAGCAAGTAAAGCGATCGGTTTGGAAGTAAATCCCGAAAAGACAAGGTATATGATTATGTCTCGTGACCTGAATATTGTACGAAATGGAAATATAAAAATTGGAGATTTATCCTTCGAAGAGGTGGAAAAATTCAAATATCTTGGAGCAACAGTAACAAATATAAATGACACTCGGGAGGAAATTAAACGCCGAATAAATATGGGAAATGCGTGTTATTATTCGGTTGAGAAGCTCTTATCATCCAGTCTGCTGTCCATAAATCTGAAAGTTAGAATTTATAAAACAGTTATATTACCGGTTCTTCTGTATGGTTGTGAAACTTGGACTCTCACTCTGAGAGAGGAACATAGGTTAAGGGTATTTGAGAATAAGGTGCTTAGGAAAATATTTGGGGCTAAGAGGGATGAAGTTACAGGAGAATGGAGAAAGTTACACAACGCAGAACTGCACGCATTGTGTTCTTCACCTGACATAATTAGGAACATTAAATCCAGACGTTTGAGATGGGCAGGGCATGTAGCACGTATGGGCGAATCCAGAAATGCATATAGAGTGTTAGTTGGGAGACCTGAGGGAAAAAGACCTTTAGGGAGGCCGAGACGTAGATGGGAGGATAATATTAAAATGGATTTGAGGGAAGTGGGATATGATGACAGAGACTGGATTAATCTTGCACAGGATAAGGACCGATGGCGGGCTTATGTGAGGGCGGCAATGAACCTTCGGGTTCCTTAAAAGCCATTTGTAAGTAAGTAAGTAATTGGGAAACCATAATCTTGTATTATTTAAAAATAAAAAATTGAATTCTGGTTGCTAAATATGATGAAACATATAACTTCACTCATATGTAAAACGCTATGTAAAAGAGAAGCTACATTTATATTTTGTTATGTACTATGAACGCGGACGAATACCAACAGTAATACCGAGGTAGTCTGTTCTTGTAACAAGCTGGCGTCACTTGAGCTCGTAGTTGTTCACTTAAGCACGCGGTACTGAAGTATGGCTTCTACATCCTGGGTGTGTGTGGTTATTAAACATAAGACTGGAAACCCTCTCAAAATCAGAGAAAAACAAATAGTCTTAAATGTATATAATATGTTTTGTGAGTTGAATCCAACGTTCCAGCTGGCAGGGATAACTGACGCAGTTGTGGATCGTCTCGTCATAAATCCTGCCGACGATAGTTCTGACGACTCCGATTGGAAGG
>NC_091122.1:163789454-163874454 GCF_040183065.1 Periplaneta americana | reverse complement strand
CGACGTCACCCAATGTTCCGTGGAGCCCGTGCGATCTGCTTTCTTGCGGGACGCTGGTCGTGAGTTCGAATCTCACGTCGCTGTCACAATATATATATATATATATATATATATATATATATATATATATATATATATATATATATATTAAATTCGTGTGTCTGCACACATATCTGTCAAATTTTGTTTTAAATTACAAATAACTAAACTCCAAACAAACATAAAAGAGAATCACTAAAATTAAATGTGAAACATATCAAATACATTAATTCATAGTTTTCTCCTCAAGGTCAGTTCTTTCACTGTAAAACCAGCTTTCTCCAATCCTCCCTCTATTCCTCCTTCCTTTTCATTCCTGCATACGATAAATTTATCTTTATGTTATTTGTCATCTGATTTATTCTTCTGCCCCGAACTTTTCTCCCGTTCACCAATTCTTCAAGTGCATCCTTAACTAGGCAGTTTCTTCTCAGCCAAATGGACATGTGGTGTTTCTCAATATTGTGATTCAAATATAGACTACTCCAGACAATCTTGTACTCAAAAAATTTGCATGAGCTTCACAAGTTGGTTTTGTATCTATTCATATACCAAGTACCTTCGTGGATTTATTTTCATCAATCTGTCTAGTAGTGAACAACAATATTTCTGATAATATAAAACCATTAGCATTAAACCTCACGATAGTCCCCGCCTACTCAAAATACCATCTCCCTATCGGAAATTCCACCCATTTAAATAACTTCAAAATTGATACAACTATGTTAAATTAAAGATAAGAAAAGATACTAATTCAACACGCCAATAAGCTGCCTCTATCTTCGATTACTCAAAAGTGCTTCTGTACCTCTTTTACAGGTTTCTGTAATCTACCAGACTACAGTCAACAGCTTGTTTTGTGGTACAGCACTTACTACAAGACTGCAGGCAAGGACTTCGACAACAGGCATCAAGCAACGTGACTCCGGGACGCCACACAAGGCAACAAAAAAGTAGGATAAATTTCCATCCTTTACAGAATTATACCTACAGGTTATATGATTTTTATTGCTTCCCTGATCACACACACACATACACACACACGCACGCGCACACACGCACAAAACAGACTGATCTGTCTAATGAACTTTAAAGGCAAGAACTTTTTTATTTTCACTATGCTACCATCTAGCGACTGCAAAAGAAGTAACGTCATAACCATTGTTTATTTTTTATCTATTTATTTATTTGATGGTGTCAATAAAGACACATGTCATTACAAGTGCCAGGTCATATGGACCTTTGCCTTAACAAGAATATTGCTTAGTATAACATCATGAGTAGGTCTACGTAAATGAACTGTGATGATGATCTCCATCAGAAACGGAGCTTGGTGAGCTGGATAGGCTATGTAGATAAACTTTCAGAGTCAATGATTTTAGCAGAAAAGTTAACATTACTTGATTGTTCACTGAATGCTATGTGTAATTATGGTTTAATAAGTGGATTAGGGTGTGTTTGTAGTTTCTGAAGATAATTTTTACTTAAGTGCTGCATGTAGTCACTGAATAAAATGATTTCCAGGTCACTGTACAATTGCGCGTTAGTAATGCAAAAATCAGCTCCTGTGACGGTTCTGCACACAGCTCTTTGGATGGCATCGAGTTTCTTGATGTGGCGGGGATGGGTTTGAGCCCAAATATCTGACGCGTAGGACATGTATGATCGTATAAGTGAACAATAGTTTGGTTTTGAGGGAAATAAAGCTTTTAAGTATTGGATATAATGCTATGTAGAGCTTTGTCTCGTACTAACTGTATAGGCTACAAACGACTGTCCAGCACTAGACCAAGATATCTGACCGTTGTTTTGAAGGGGGTGTGTTAATTCTGAACAGAGAGCGGTTGTAATAATCGTGGAAATTTCCTTTTAAAAATTACTACTGCACTTTTTTCACCGTTAATTTTCAGTCGCCATCTTGTAGACCATTGGATCAATAAGTCAAAGTCTTCTTGAATCTGTTGTAAAGCACATTTGATGTCGTATAGGATTGTGTCATCCGCATATAAGGCGTGTCGGCAGTTGGTAATGCTTGGGAATGTTATGAACATATGTAGCGTAGAGAATTTGACTCAGAACAGAGCCTTGAGCAACTCCTGCTTCAATTTGTGTGGAATTGCATGGAACAACTGTACTTCTATCTAGCGGTCGTTGCTAAAAATGGTTTTTCGACGATGGAGGCTCTAATGGTTGTTCACATTTTATGTTGTCATTTCATAACACGGAAATAGACAATCTAATGAAGGCCCTATAAATGATCAGGGATTGTTTTTATAATATAGCTGTACCACGTACAATATAATATTACACTGCGCAACACTTATAGCGCATATGCCACTCCTATGGTATATTACCCACGACAGGTCGGTTTAACTATTATGATGGGAGTTGTATCCTCATAGAAGTTCCTTGGTCTGCCGCATTGGGTCAGAGCGTGCTAGCTGTGTTCTGATGGGAAAGATGGGAAGACATTGGTTATGAGTAGAGCCCGGATGTTAGGCAAAATGCCTTTTTTAAACTGAGTGTATATATGAAAGACCTATTAGAGATAAACACGTTTCCACACATTTGGGGACGAGAGGCCCAATTTTTATTTTGCCTTTTTTGCCTATTTTAGTTCCCGTTGCCTTTTTTTTTAGCCTTTTTACGTCGTTATTGGACATTTTCTATATTTTAATGCATTTAAAATAAATCGTACATAAATTATATATAAAAAAACAAAAAAGAAAGGTTGTACAAAATAAAAATATATATTCACCTCACATAAATATTTGCTGAGAATCTTATTCTCCAGCAATACATATGTTTCCAAGAAGTCGTAAACTTTTCTCCCATACCGATTTCATCTTTTATGTCACTTAACAAAGCTATTTGAAAAGTATAACCCTCAGTGCTCAGGTCACTTCGGGGTTTACCAGCGAAAGAAAGGGGATGAGGGATGTATTAAAAGCAAATCTCCAGGTTCCGTTACTGTTGTCGCTTGCAGGCACAAGTCATGCGTACTTTGAAGTCTCTAATCCCTTCTCACACACCTCTTTTTGAGGCAATACACAGTCGGTTTCCCGGTCTCTGAAAGAAAGTAGAGACAGTCCTTCTGAAATAAGTTGTTTTAAGTTTGCTCCAATCACTTCAGTAGAAGTAGAAAGATCTTTTTCCACCATGAAAAACGTTCTCTCTGACAGGCGGCTCACTATGACAGTTGACAACTTAAAAAAGCATCTTGTTGTGACATGTAACCAAGGAAAGTGAGTACCGTATGGGATAGTTTATTAAATATTTGTCTGTTTCAGTCTGTTTCCATGAATAATAAATGCCTATTTCACTGCCTATTTTTACTATTTTTAGTGTCTATATGCCTGTCTATTCTAACCAAAATAAATGCCTAAACATCCGTGCTGTAGTTATGAGTGTTGCCAATCTGACAATTTTCAACAGGTATTATGAATATCTATAATACCGATCGGGCTGTTTAATGAGACGTAGTTCCGATTTTTACCACCAGTGGTCTGGCTTTATCATTGCCTCAATAGCCTCTTGAAAGTATATATTGAGTTATTTGTCATAATATCTACGATTTGCTGACGGATTGTGCAATTCTTTTTTGGTAGTAATTATTAGTATTTGGACCTTATACTTTATATGGAAATAAATGTGTAAATAAGTCACTTACGATGAGTTTATTCACATTGCATTATACATTTATTTATTACGTACAAGACGATTTCTTGTTAGTAGACTAATGAATACAGTAAGCCTATGTTGTCTCGTGTATTAATCCGGTCCGATGAGTGTGACACATGATTTTAGTATGAATCTCTGGTTGTTTCCTAGTCTTATCTTGGGCTTCGCTGTGCTGACGTAGCTACTGATCTGTTGCTTTAACAGTTACCGATCGTAGGGACGGTCTTCCTAACAGATAAAATTAATAAATTAATCATCTTATTTTGCCTTCTATAAAATCATCTACCTTTATTCTTTTCTTTCTTTCACCCGATTTACCTTTAGCTCTATAAAAATCCAAACGTCTCCTACTTGCACAGCAGTCTTGCACATCAAGTAAACCTGGAAAGGTTTGAAGCCTGTTTATATGACTCGTTACTTGTAACCCTTTTTATGATAAACAAGAGTACCTGAATTCGAATATCAATATACTATTCTAGTTCGAGTATTCTTCGACGATGTCTATGATACAATACGATACAATAGATGAGATTTCCCAAAGTGCATAAGATTTGCTGCTGATATGGCGTTGTTATCAGAAGAGGACACGATACTAAAGAATATGCTACTGGAACTAAATGACAGCTGTGAGCAGTATGGAATGGAGATAAATGCAAACAAGACGAAGACCATGATTATCGGAAGCAAAAATTAAGAAGGTAAGCGTGAGGTTTCTAAAGGAGACATAAGAACACGTGAACAGCTTTACATACTTGTAGTGTACTATAAGCAGTAACATGAGTTGCTGCCAGGAAGTCAAAAAGAGGATAGCACTGGCAAAGGAAGCTTTTAATAGGAAAAGGAGCATCTTCTGCGGACTTCTGGAAAAAGAACTAAGGAAGAGACTAGTGGAGTGTTTTGTGTGGAGTGTAGCATTGTGTGGAACAGAAACATGGACATTACGACGAAGTAAAAGAAACGAATAGAAGCATTTCAAATGTTGATATAGAGAAGATTGAAGCGTGTGAAATGGACAGACAGAATAAAAAATGAAACTGTGTTGGAAAGAATGGGTGAAGAAGAATGATGCTGAAACTGATCAGGATGAGAAAAAAGAATTGGTTGCGTCACTGAATGAGAAGAAACTGTCCACTAAAGGATGCACTGGAAGGAATGGTGAACGGGAGAAGAGTTCGGGGTAGAAGAAGATATAGACTAATAATAATAATAATAATAATAATAATAATAATAATAATAATAATAGTAATAATAATATTAATAATAATAATAATAATCCGTGGCGCTACAGCCCGTGAAGGGCCTAGCCCGACAAGCCGGCTGCTGACCTCACGCCCATATGCCGAAGTAGAGGTGTACGATCATCCAACCAGAATGGATTAGCACGATAATCCCCCAGCCGTTGTAGCTGGCATTTGCAACCGGATTTCGCTACCTATCGTAGCTTCCCAACTGCATCACGATGCTGGGTGGGCACCGGTTCCGTACACTGGCCGAAATTTCATGAGAAAATTTCTTCCCCCATTAGGACTCGAACCAGTGCGCATTCCGTAACGCGTATCCTAGGCAAGATGCCTTAGATCACGACGCCACGGCGCGGGACGGTAGAAGAAGATATCAGGTGATTTACGACATTAAGAGACTAAAAGGAAGGTGGGAAATAGGAAAGATCGGAGAATGCTGAGTTTGTAGTGAAAACCTGCTCTTGGGCAGAAAACTATGAATAAATAAGTGAGCTTTCCAAAGCTAAATCGATTACTGATTCGTAATTAGCATTTTTGTTAATAGATTACAGTAGAACCTCTATTATCAGTGGTAATGAAGGGGATGGACTGAACGGTTGATCGAAAAAATCGGATAATCCATACCATGAAAGATTTTGTAATTTCCTCCGTGGTCTTGTATTTAACTCGTTAGATAGTGGATCAGAAGTTCACTAATTTAAGTCTGGTTGTCAACGACGGGCTCTTAAGGAGCAAGGAAGCCCTTTGTAATGACTGTCTCAGGAAAGATAGGAATAAAAGAGGTCTCTCGTAGTAGATTTACATAATTTTTTTACACTTTATCCTTGTTTTTTTTTATTATTAAATCGCGCAGTTGTAACTCCAATCTCGTATTCCGATGCGAGATGAGCCACAGTTTCTCTTTCTCAAACCATTCAATTATTCCCATTTTTTTCGATACTTAGCACAACACGTTTTCTGTTAACACCCGTGAAAGACATTTTATATACAAGTTATATTATAGAACGGCAATTCGAACAGTAGACAATGCTGTGTAACGATAAAGGCTTGTAATAAAACACTCTCTTGCAAAAACATATGTACAGGGACATCATTTTATTTTTACTTCAATTTTTATTGTACCTGAGTTTTTTAATGTACTTCACTCCCACCCCTTATACTAATGAAGTTCAACCGTCCTCCACACAGAACCAAGACCGCAGATAGTAAGCAGTACTGAGTTATTGAGCATACTACGTTCTAGAAATATGTTCGCGTTTTCCAGTGACGAAAGAGCTTTCAATATTGAATCATATTTTCGCACAGGTACTGTCCGTTTGCCTACGTCGCATCCCGATTTCCCTCACCTGCTTCTGCTCGCCCCTCTGTAAAAGCTGGGCAGTCTTAGCTCTTTTCTGAAAACATTAATTTCTCTTAGGAATTGGACGTCTACATAATATTATACAGCTGTTTAATTTAACTTAAATAAAAGGGCCTCGTTGAGTAATTAACTGTCACGTGATTTCCCCCCTTTCTACGATCCTGCGGCATAACCACTTGAACGGACAGTAGATAGCATGTCTGAGTAATTTTATATTTTCGGGTTGGGCAGAAGTGAAGATTGAGTTTACAGTACGTAGAGTAGGTACAGAATTATTTCAACATGAGTTACTAGTACGAAGGACGAAACTGGCAATTGGAATTAGATGCAATAGTCTATAGTGTGATAATATGCACAAAAGAACTGAAGCCTGTATCGAAACGAACGGCCACCATTTTCAAAATTGTGTTTAAATTTGCATATTATGATTATTTTTAAATTTAACTTCTTTCTCTATATTGTACGCTAATGTGCTGTAGACAGTATAATATACACTGCATAATGAATACGTTCGCATGGATAACTCAGTTCGTGAGTAAAAACACTTATTCTTAATACAGTACTGTACTTTGATTAAACAAAAACCTAATGAAAATTATCAAACTCAAAATCGCGATATTTCCTAGGTTACGTAAATGGATGAACTAATTTTCTTCCTTCCTATACCTAGTAGAGTGATTTGTTTTTGTTTTACGCCAGTATCATCAAACTACAGTCGTGGAAGGGGATAGCAAACTGTGTTTCCGGTTCTCTAAAGGTATAGACAGGTTAATATTAAAAATGTTAGTAAAAATAAAATGATGTCCCTGTAGAACCTACTTGCACAAAACAGTACTTCATATAAGTTATTTCTTTCTGAACAAAAAAGAGCGAGAAATAGTCTGATAAGACGCCAATCGGTTAATAGGGTGACGGATAATCGGGGTTCTACTGTATTTGCTTGTAGAAATCTATCTTGCTTTTAACCCCCAAAATAAGTTTTCCCAAAGTAGACACATGACTAACTCGCTTTCTTTCACCCAAAAACGTTAGATTCATCCAATTTCATCGAGATGTTTAGGCAAAATTTACAAATACAATGCAAAAGTTTCTGGATTAACACTATTTTATTTATTTTTTAATTACGTTAAATTCTGTTCTTTTTTTGTTTTACCAACGGTTAGCTGAACGTCCTACTGCTTCCTCAAAATAAATAAAGTCCCCAGCCTCTGATCTCTCACCGCCCGGGCCTGGCACTGTGATGCAGAAGATACGAAGACGTTTATCAGCCCGCCCGCCACACCTCTCAAGAATTTATATCCAACATCAGCAGAGGCGTGGCATGTACGGACATGGTTTTTAGGGGTGGGTGGCTGATTAACAATTGTCTCCCCGCCCTAAATACTTTAAATGAACGTGTAAGTATCACACGCTACAAATATTAAGACCTTGTGCTGTTCTTTTTGTTTGCGTGGCTACAAATTGGCCGAGAGTTGTAGCTACTGTGTTACCAATACAACCCCAGCGATATTGGAATTCAACCGGGTAAAATTATCAACTGCACTCAATGAGGAGCCTTGTAATTAATTCTGGGTTATGTACAGGGTGAACCGTAAGTAATGTTATTAATTCTGGTGGTTGTTTCATTCAGTAAAGAACAACAAAAAAGTCAAATACCATTTTGCTATGTTTTGAAAAGTTTTCCAGAAAAACGTGCATTTTAAAATATATAGGACCGTGCATCGCTGTAATCAGCCTGGAGTACACATTAACTTGTGTTCCTCTGAACAACCTCTTTACCTGGCTTGTTGAAGGTCATTGCCATGTACATTTTTTTGGATTGGAGACAACTCGCCACAGAAAATTGGCCTCAGAGGCAATTCGCCACATCATTTAAATTCGTATCAAAGACAATTAGCCACACATTAAAATTCAAGGCAACACTCAAATTCGCAACAATTTAGAATATATTTCTATGGTAACACAAGACAAATCCAGAACCTGTAAACTAATTCGGAACTATGGCGGAAGAAATTCGCTTCACAAAATCAGAAAGAGTCTCTGACAAATTAATATATAAAGTGCATCCTTCCTTGTATCACGTGCTGGAGCAACTGCAGTTGGAAGTGGAAGAAGTGGACAGTTGCATTGAGAGATTGGAAGGTGATCATTCTCCTACCAAAAAGAAGCGGAAGTACATCGACATGGACAGACGAATATCACGTATAGGCCTAGTTGAAGATTACCCACTACAAGGCAGAAGGCACCTTCATCCGGTACTTGAGAGCTGTAGGCCACAACCTAGCAGGACATTTTTGGAACCACATTTACATGTACGTAGCAATACTTAGTGGAATTTACAATTATTAATCTCTGTATCCATTCGCACAATGTAGAGCTTCTGGAAGTCATGGATTTATCTTTGCACCTCAGTGTGACAAATTGTCTATCTGTGGCAAATTGTCTATTTGTGGCAAATTGTCTATCTGTGGCAAATTGTCTATTTGTGACGAATTGTCTATCTATGGCGAATTGTCCTTATTACCAATTTTCTGTAGCCAATTGTCCCAGTTACCAATTTTCTGTGGCCAATTGTCCGGAACGACATTTTTTTAAATCGTAAGAAAAAATATAGATGATATATCGTTTAATTTTTGTGTTCAAGCTCTGTTAGAAAACGGAGAATGAACAATGCTCATTTCACGTTAAACAAAATCTTGAAAAATTTAAAATAAACTCTACAACCTAATCTTAATGAAATGATGAGAGAATACAGGCAATAAGCTACGCTTATTTCAAAATAAATTGAGAAAATTAAGGAATATTTGTGTACTCCCATTTCAATTGAATATTCTAGAGATCGTAAACAATAATTATGTTTATTTCACGTTATAAAAACAAAATGTTAAAACATTTACATCTCTGAAGAAAAAAATAAAAATACGATATGCTTATTTTACGTTGAAGTAACGAAGAAAATTCGATTTAATTTTAATTAAATATTTCGGTGAACATAGACAATAAGAAAAGCTTATTTCACATTATACAACTCTGATTAATGATTAAAAAATCTCCGTTTGTCGTACTATGAGCATTTTCTTCAGCCAGTTGGAAATAGTTCCCTCCCACTTTAATTGGAACTTTACATACAAGAACTGAAATTTCTCTAGCTAGCCTATATTTAAAAGCAATTGTGTTATGTTTACATTTCTCACTTCTCACCCATTCCTCGCATAGGCGAGCTGCATCTCTCCAGCAATAACCCTTACTGCATTTGTTTGTTTTTATCACTACCCTAGCCTTTGTTTCTTTGTTTGCCAACATTTCAAACTGAAAATTCTTAATGGTACTGTAAAACATGCTTCGCGATCGTCATTTGATTCCCGCATATATAGTCGACTGAAAATGGCAGCTCCATTCAAACGTTTTTGTGAAGGTAACATTAATGAAATAGAATTTTAGTAAGTCAATTAATGTCTACTTTATTGTATTAGCGTACTTTATTTCTTCTTCTATTTATGTAATTTCTTCTGTTTTTATCACTCCCCCTAATATTTGTTTCTTTGTTTGCCAATATTTCAAACTGCAAATTCTTTACGGTACTACTGGCTGTTCATTTCAAAGTATGTCATGACGTCACTGTTGATGAGTCAGCGATTTGAAGCGAGTTTCAGCTTTTATGTCAGAGAACTTGCCTATTAATAAAGGCGTTCGATCTGAACTTGAAAACGTTTACGGTATAACTTGAACGTCGTAGCAACAGATGACGGTCTGTACGGTCTGTGTGCTACCATAACCTCTTTCGAACTGTGTTTTGCGCGGGCAAGTCGTACGCAGGGTATTTGTTGTCATCGGTTGCGTACCACAACATTCCACAACACAAATCAAATGCTCCGTGTCCATGTTGACTGTCGAAGTTAATGTCAACAAATACGTAAGTAATCGCCTTAACCCTCTCCCATATCTCGACAGTAAGAAAAAAACTCACCTCAGTACATGTTTCGAAACAGTTCACATTTCTGCCACTACCGGCGTCACTGTACGTATCGGTAAGTACTCTTCAGAATGAACGCCGTACTTTCTAGGCAAATTCTCTGGCACATAGGTAATGCACCTCTGTGGAAGTTTAGGAAGATTGAATTCTCTAGGCTCATCGGCTAGCCACATGACGGCATACAGTGAGCCATGACACACTTTGAACTAAACACCCAGTATATAAGAGTGAGCTACATGCTTTGCGATCATCATTTGTTTACAGCATAGACAGTCAACTGAAAATGGTTGCTCCGTTGAAACGTTTTGCTGAAGCTAACATTAGTGAAATAGAATTTCAGCAAGTCAATTAATATTTTATTTTATTAGAGTACTTGATTTCTTCTAATCTTTATATACTTTCTTCTAATTGTGTAATAGTCAATTAAATCGATTACCGTCGATAAACCTATGGAGATTCCACCAGTATGGTATTACACCTTTTTGTTACATATAACATGAGCTATTCGCTCTGAAAATCTACAGGGTTATTTCGCTTCCACTCTGTACTGAAATAAGAGGAAGTGTAGGAGGCTTTTTTAAATTCATTCATAAATAAAATTGCTGTAAATAGCTAGTAGGATATTAATTTGTCATTTATTTTCTTCAACCGTTGTTGTTGACCTGCTCGTCTTTTAGATCCGTGCAGTTCTTCCTTCCATTTTCACTGTTGAGCGTCTCTCAAATCCATCGCCAATTACTCCTGGCTGAGGTCCGTAACTGGCTAAGCCAACTGACATATGTGGCTTCCCACAGTGAACGTATATTAAAGG
Organism: Periplaneta americana; assembly: GCF_040183065.1. Lineage (NCBI taxonomy): Eukaryota > Metazoa > Arthropoda > Insecta > Blattodea > Blattidae > Periplaneta > Periplaneta americana. Next base: position 163,863,349 of record NC_091122.1, on the reverse strand, counting down.
ATTTGGCCGTGAGGGTAGACGGGGATGCCAAGGTGCTAGATCGACTTTTAAAGAGCCCATTTCTTTCCCATGTAACTTCATTACACTGTTACCAAATTCAATATAAGCCGAGGCTGCTTCTAGTGGAGTCTTACCGGGGGGGCCATGCTCTCCACAACTAGATAATGAGATCGGTCAACAATTGTGGCGGTTCATACAGTGTGAAATTTGTCAAAGTGTAATACTTACCACTTGAATTGCGACACAATTAACACTATAACTCCCAAACGGGTCAATTTTACCCGAAGAGATCTTAAAATGCATATTCATTCATACTGTTCTGCTCAAGGGCAGGTCTTTCTCTGCAAACCCAGCATTCTCTAGTCTTTCTTATTTTCTGCCTTCCTCTTTGTCTCCTCATATGACCCATATATCTCAATGTTGTCTATCATCTGATATCTTCTTCTGCCTCGAACTCTTCTCTTGTTCACCATTCCTTCCAGTGCAACCTTCAGTAGGCAGTTTCTTCGCAACCAGTGACCCAACCAATTCCTTTTCCTCTTTCTGATCAGTTTCAACATCATTCTTTCTTCATCCACTCTTTCCAACACAGCTTCGTTTCTTATTCTGTCTGTCCGCTACACACGTTCCATTCTTCTCCATATCCACATTTGAATACACACATTAGGCAGTAAATCGCGTATATACACAACACATCTTCGCAAATCCACCGAACACAAGCAACAGAACAACACTGGAGAAACTCCAGCCCCAACCACCAAACTAAAACACACAAACAAACCGCAAACAGGTGTTGGAAATTTGAATACTGTCTGAGAGGACACACAACAGCAACAGAGAGGCAGATCAATAAAATAACACTACACCATGAAAGTCTCCATAACCATTCAGACGCTTCTGCCACCGGAAGGGGAAACTTAAAAAAAATGTATGTATGTATGTATGTATGTATGTATGTATGTATGTATGTATGTATGTATGTATGTATGTATGTATGTATGTATGTATGTATGTATGTATGTATGTACGTATGTATTTATGTATGCACAGTGTTCTGCCCAAGAGCAGGTCTTTAACTGCAAACCCAGCATTTCCCATCCTTCCCAATTTCTTGCTTTCCTCTTAATCTCCCCATATACTTTTGTGGACAAATTATTAGCAAAATTGAGGTTTCTTATAGTATAATTTTACAAAATTTGACTTTTCAAATTAGACTACAGTTGACATTTTTACATATTTCTGAGTACTATATCATAAAAATGTCAACAGTAGTCTAAATTGAAAAGTCAAATTTTGTAAAAATTGAATCAAACGCAAACTTACTAGGCACTTGGTCAGTAATTGAGACTCGTTCAGACATGGTTTCTTGTAAATAGTTCTCTTAATCTATCACAAAATATTTCAATATCCGGTAATTTCATCGCTATAGAATTTTGTTATTCTAGGTTTAATCTGTAATTCAGTAAATACAAAAACATTCTTTGTTCTTAACTTCTATGATAAAATGTCTAGCTTTCATTAATCAGGTAATCTTGTCGTACTTTAATTTTTATTGTAATTGTAGTTGTAAATTTAATATTAATTGTAATTTTATTGTTCATATTATAGTTGTAATCCCCTGGTAGAGGGACAGAGAAGACCAGACGGCCTTATCTCTACCAGGTTAAATAAATAAATACTAAATACTAATACTAAAAATATGTCACAAAAATCGTAAATTTTGCTAGTAATTTGTCCACGTCTGTAATACCGTAATGCTGTCTACCAACTGATATCTTTTACCCCGAACTCTTGTCCCGTTCACCATTCCTTAAGCATCGCAAATTAACAAATTAGGTCCACACCAAAATAAAAAAATAAATAAAAATAAAATAAAATAAAATAAAATAAATAAATAAATAAATAAATAAATAAATAAATAAATCAATAAATAAAAACCAATCACTGCACTCACACACCTACTGGCACTTATGCCAGAAATAGTGTCATATACAGTATGTAAATATATATTTATTATTATTTATGTACAATGGCTGGAGAGGGCATTCTGCGCGTATAAGACCCTAAAATGGCCTCTGGCTCAAAGCCAGCAAAGTCAATAAACTACTACTCTGTTTGCTTTTCTTCACTTCGTCGTAATGTCCATGCTTCTGTCCCATACATTGCTATACTCAAAAGAAAGTACTCTACTAGTCTCTTCCTCAGTTCTTTTTCCAGAGGTCCGCAGAAGATGTTTCTTTTTCTGTTAAAAGCTTCCTTTGCCATTGCTATACTCCTTTTGACTTCTTGGCAGCAGCTCATGTTACTGCTTATAGTACACCCCAAATATTTGAACCTGTCAACTTGCTCTAATGCCTCATTTAGAATTTGAAAGTTTACTTTTTTAATTTTTTCCTATGACCATGGTGTTCGTCTTGTTTACATTTATCTTCATCCCTTACTGCTTAAAACTGTCATTTAGCTAATACCGGTACTGTATTGTATAGGCCTAGACTAAAATACACGAGAGAAACGGAAGTACCTAGCACTCCTCTCCATAGCCTTGAGCATATAGTCACTGCATACCTAACTTGTGTTTAATGTGACCAAACAAAAGTACTGACTCATAAGTAACGTCAGTTTTAGAGCAAACAGGTTGGCAGATGTTCGGTTAACGGAGGTATTTCGTATTTTGATGATATGTCAAAATGAATATCATATTTTAGCAGAATTTTCTTCATTCCGTACCGGTTTCTAGTTATGAGTATCGTTAGCAAATATCTCGCAGCTGAAGAATAGTGAATAGGACTGCTGCAACACCCGGTATTTGATTACAAGGTATGTCTTGAGCAGCACATGATACTTTCAATAATATTTTTATCTCGCCATCTTGATACCTAAACAAGGATGAGTTATGCCTGGCCATGCCTCTCGCGAGTGCGTTATTCATAGCGGAGAATATACAGAATTAACATTAATTATGATATGTCGATTGTGTCAAGACCGGCACAAGTACCGTAAATAAATAACAGCGCATGTTTAAATTAGATAATTGTCAGACGTGGACAAATCTCGGACGGAGACCGTTTCGTTCTTCTGCTTGGGGTCATCGTTCTCAGAATCTACGTGCCTGATTATTTGAATGGTAAATTGGAACAGTGTCCGTATCAAAGCTACTGTAAAGAATGCTGCACCAGGTAGACTAGTGCTCATATTCCAATAACTGTTAAGTAATGTACTTCTGCTTCATTATTCATAAGATTTGCAGATGATATGGCGTTGTTAACAGAAGAGGAGATGTTTCTAAAGGATATGCTACTGGATTAGGAGAAAATCCACAAACGATAAAGGAAAACGCGGAAATCCTACTTGAAGCAAGTAAAGCGATAGGGTTGGAAGTAAATCCCGAAAAGACTAAGTATATGATTATGTCGCGTGATCAGAATATTGTACGAAATGGAACTATAAAAGTTGCAGATTTATCCTTCGAAGAGGTGGAAAAATTCAAATATCTTGGAGCAACAGTAACAAATATAAATTACACTCGGGAGGAAATTAAACGCAGAATAAATATGGGAAATGCCTGTTATTATTCGGTTGAGAAGCTTTTATCATCTAGTCTGCTGTCAAAAAATCTGAAAGTTAGAATTTATAAAACAGTTATATTACCGTTGTTCTGTATGGCTGTGAAACTTGGACTCTCACTTTGAGAGAGGAACAGAGATTGAGGATTTTTGAGAATAAGGTTCTTAGGAAAATATTTGGGGCTAATAGGGATGAAGTTACAGGAGAATGGAGAAAGTTACACAATGCAGAGCTGCACTTATTGCATCCTTCACCTGACATAATTAGGAACATTAAATCCATACGTTTGAGATGGGCAGGGCATGTAGCACGTATGGGCGAATCCGAAATGCATGTAAGAGTGTTAGCTGGGAGGCCAGAGAGAAAAAGACCTTTGGAGAGGCCGAGAGCTAGATGGAAGATAATATTAAAATGGATTTGAGGGACGTAGGATATGATGATAGAAACTTGATTAATCTTGCACAGGATAGGGTCCGATGGAGGGATTATGTGAGGGCGGCAATGAACCTCCGGGTTCCTCAAAAGCCAGTAATTAAGTAAGTATGCTACTGGATCTAAATGACAGCTGTGAGCAGTGACGATAAATGCAAATAAGACAAGCATGGTCATAGGAAGAAAAATACAGAAGACAAACTTGCGAATTCTAAATGAGGCAGTAGAGCAAGTGGACAGCTTCAAATACTTGGGGTGTACTATAAGAAGTAGCATGAGCTGTTCCCAGGAGGTCGAAAAGAGAATAGCAATGGCAAAGGAAGCTTTTAATAGAAAAAGGAGCATCTTCTGCGGACCTCTGGGAAAAGAACTAAGGAAGAGATTAGTGAAGTGCCTTGTATGGAGTGTGGCATTGTATGGGGTAGAAACTTGGACATTACGACGAAGTGAAGAAAAGCAAATAGAAGCATATGAAATGTGGATATGGAGAAGAATGGAACGTGTGAAGCGGACAGACAGAATAAGATATGAAGCTGTGTTGGAAAGAGTGGGTGAACAAAGAATGATGGTGAAACTGATCAGGAAGAGTAAAAAGAATTGTTTGGGTCTCTGGCTGAGAAGAAACTGCCTACTGAAGGATGCACTGAAAGAAATGGTGAACGGAAAAATAGTTCGGGGCAGAAGAAGATATTAAGAAGGCAGAAAATAGGAAAGATTAGAGAACGCTGGGTTTGCAGGGAAAGACCTGCCCTTGGGCAGAACAATGAATGAATGAATGAAATTATTGAAATGTGTGACTTAGGTGAAAAAAAAGTAATTTTGAAGTATTCATTTATAACAATAAATTATTGAATTCAATAGCAAAATAAACTTGTATCATTACTTACTCAAACGGTTTTGCTAGTAAATATAGGCATAATGAAATATTTATCCTTTCTTTTGAATCATGAATATATTGTGGTGTTGTTAGTTACATCCTTATTCCGGGAGGTTTTCGAATCATATTCGACACATTGATCATTTGAAAAATAACCTGCATGAATTTAAACATTCTTAACAAATTGACAGCGACAACAAATTTTAGTTTTAGTTTTTGAATATAATCTGAAAATACATAAATACAAAGTTATTTTACGATATGTCATGCCATTTCTGTAAAAAAATGAAACCCGGTTTTCAGACTTACCATGATATTACCAGTGGGGTCGTTGATGTCTTTACTGTGATAAATGAAATAAGTTTTTTACCCTTATATAGTAAGTAGGATGGTTGATGTCTTTGCTTGGAAAACTAGGTTATCATTTGGTTGCTTTATGTAGCCTAGCTTAATTGAAGGGCTCCCTACAAAATGGAGTTGCTCCACTTTTTGGTCAAATTAATACTTTCCTTTTTTGATAGGTTAAGAAATATGCTCTGTCTTTTAGTGCAAGAACGTTGTGATTCCGAACATTAGATAATAAGTTACAGTGGAATTGGAGCTGATCTCCCATTCATTTCATTGCGAAAAGGAGACAGCTCCTGGAGCTATGTACAGGGTGAACCATAAATAATGTAATTAATTTCAGGGTATTATTCTTTGAGATATTTCAAACAAAAAAGTTCGATAAAATGTAGCTCGTTTTTACTTTTCGAAATAAAAATTGTTTTATATGAAATATTTCATAGCATGTTCTGGGAAAGCCATTGATTTAATTTCCAAACTATTAAGTCAATTAAAGAGATTAGTGTAGTATGATAATGAATGATTGAAAAAAAATTAGTTTTGTAGTTTAAATGTGCAAAAATTTTAGCCGAACAAATGTAACTTTTCCTTCTGCAAAAGAATTTTATAATGTTACATGTAGTGTTTCCGAGGTGGTATTACAAACTTTCAGGGATGATGGCGAAGGGTACATGTATCAATTTGAGATAAGGAACCCTGGTCCGGAAATGACTGAGTCGAAAGTTATAAGCAAACATAGTTGTGTGGAAATGGAATTGTAATTTGGCACCACGTGCCCTCCTTCCCTTAACTTTTGGAACAGTCGTGGAAAAATGGTATGGGCCGGATGTCTCCTACTAGGGTACTTGTCCCGATATAATCTGTGAGCTTGTCTACTGTTCCCATTGGCTCATCCGTATTCCAAATCAGGTCTGCTTATTCCGCTCTCGTGTACTCCTCCATTTCACTAGGACTGATCGACTGGACACTGCAACTTGTACACATACACTGCTGTCCACAGACGTGCATATCAGGACCGACCATGTCCGTTACACATTACGCTATCTGCATTGCTTTAGTGTAGTTTCCTGTCCCCATCTCTCCGACAGCGCATTGAATGGAATACTGTAAGTAGACAACGTAAACGTCAGATGAATACAGTATGTGTAAGATATTCAGATAAATACACATAAATAAGGTGCACACAAGAGTAAAATTATTTCATTTCCTCAGAACTATTTTTGCTTGTAACTTTCGACTCGTTCATTTCCGGACCAGGGTTCCTTATCTCAAATTGATACATGTGTCCTTCGCCATCATCCCTGAAAGTTTGTAACACCACCTCGGAAACACTATATATATATATATATATATATATATATATATAGAGTGTTATAACAAAAGGCAGGTCTTTCACTGCAAACCCGGCATTCTCCAAACGTTTCTATTTTCTGCCTTCCTCTTATTCTCCACATGATCCATGGTATCCTAATGTCGTCTATCCTCTGATATCTTCTTCTAACCCAAATTCTTCTCCCATTCACCATTCCTTCCAGTGCACCCTTCAGTAGGTAGTTTCTTATTAGCCAGTGACCCAGCCAATTCCTTTTTTTCTTCTTGATCAGTTTCAGCATCAATATTTCTTCACCCACTCTTTCCAACACTGCTTCATTTCTAACTCTGTCCATTTCACACGTTCCATTCTTCTCCACATCCACATTTGAAATGCTTGTAGTCGTTTGTTTTCATTTAGTCGTAATGTCTATGTTTCTGGTATAAGGGTACAGTGCATCAGTTATTCATAGATTTCAAAAAGGCATATGACTCGGTAAAGAGAGAAGTTTTATATGGTATTCTTATTGAATTTGGTATTCCCAAGAAACTAGTTCGATTAGTTAAAATGTGTCTTAGTGAAACGTACAATAGAGTCCGTATAGGTCAGTTTCTGTCAGATGCATTTCCAATTCACTGTGGGCTAAAGCAAGGAGATGCACTATCACCTTTACTTTTTAATTTTGCTCTAGAGTATGCCATTAGGAAAGTCCAGGATAACAGAGAGGGTTTGTAATTGAAGGGGTTACAACAGCTTCTTGTCTATGCAGATGACGTGAATATGTTAGGAGAAAATCCACAAACGATTAGGGAAAACACGGAAATTTTACTTGAAGCAAGTAAATCACGAAAAGACAAAGTATATGATTTTGTCTCGTGACGAGAATATTGTACGAAATGGAAATATAAAAATTGGAAATTTATCTTTTGAAGAGGTGGAAAAATTCAAATACCTGGGAGCAACAGTAACAAATATAAATGATACTCGGGGGGAAATTAAACACAGAATAAATATGGGAAATGCCTGTTATTTCGGTTGATAAGCTTTTATCATCCAGTCTGCTGTCAAAAAATCTGAACGTTAGAATTTATAAAACAGTTATATTACCGGTTGTTCTTTATGGTTGTGAAACTTGGACTCTCACTTTGAGAGAGGAACGTAGGTTAAGGGTGTTTGAGAATAATGTGCTTAGGAAAATATTTGTGGCTAAGAGGGATGAAGTTGCAGGAGAATGGAGAAAGTTACACAACACACAACTGCACGCATTGCATTCCTCACCTGACATAATTAGGAACATTAAATCCAGACGTTTGAGATGGGCAGGGCATGTAGCACGTATGGGCGAATCCAGAAATGCATATAGATTGTTAGTTGGGAGGCCGGAGGGAAAAAGACCATTCGGGAGACCGAGACGTAGATGGGAAGATAATATTAAAATGGATTTGAGGGAGGTGGGATATGATGATAGAGACTGGATTAATCTTGCTCAGGATAGGGACCAATGGCGGGCTTATGTGAGGGCGGCAATGAACCTTCGGGTTCCTTAAAATCCAGTAAGTAAGTCTATGTTTCTGCCCCATGCAATGCTACACTCCACACAAAGCACTTCACGAGTCTCTTCCTTAAAATTCTTTATTCAGAGGTCCGAGAAGATGCTCCTTTTGTATTAAAACCTTCCTTTGCCATTGCTGTAATGATATATAAATTCACGATGAACTTTTAAAGCAGTAGTGTTAGAGAAGTCAATCGTACAAAGTTCATTTTCGATGTGCATCTGTAGTTGATTCCTGAACAACGACTCAGCACTAGAATTAATGTAAATCCACTCGCCGGGAATCAATTCGTTTCGTAGAGGAGGACGGATAGACAGGCGAGTAGGACAGACGTACCTGAGACAATAGATGTCTCACATGTTGCAAGAGACAATACGGCGAAAGAGATACAAGAAACTCCGAATTAGAATTAGGTGTGTTAACACGGCTTTCATTCAGACGCGTTTGTCTGCTGACACATGAATATCTTGACAAATCCCTCTCTTTTATTTTAAATCTCAAACTAAATAGAGAAATAAATGAAGCTTCAGAAATTGTTTGAAGTCGTTCCACCTCTGGAACAGAGTACAGTTCGTTCATATTTAAATGAGTCCGATACACTTTTGATGAATACTAAAACACAACTGGAGCTTTAATGTGTTTTCTTCACAGCTAAACAAGCATAAATCTGGTTTAACAACCCCAGTCGCTGCCGTCAATGACGTTTCACAATCAAAAAAAGAAAAAAAAGTTCAACGACCTGCATTATATAGAGAGGAACGCGGGCGGCAATGTTGTGATCTGCGCACTGAAGTGAAGAAACTGAGACTTCGAAAATGCAGGCATCAGTGTTTGGATACTTGTACCGTAATAAGAAGGAAATCATATGCTCTTTGTTTATATAGTTATACAGTAGAACTTGGTTATAGCGACCTCGTTTTGTGCGACACCTGCCTATAACGTCAAATATTCTGTGGTCCCAACTAATTCCTCATAAGACATTTGCTTTTCTACCTTGCTTAATACGACAAACGTATATGCGTCTACCTCGCATATATATACGTTACAAGAGCGGTATGTTGACGTTTTCGTGTTCGAGGAAAAGATTGAAAAAGCGAAACGTAGTTGAGCTTTTTTAATTTCCGAGAACATGAAAACAAACATACCGCTCGTGTATCGTACATTATTTTGTGCGAAGATCGTTTATTACATACATGAAAGACGAATTTCTAATTAGTTGCAATGAAATCTCCATGTTGGTTTCTGTTTAATGACGGCAACTTCGGAAAACCAAAATATCTTTCTTCAACATTGTTGCTATAAAATGTTTTCTGTGTTTACTATACTCCAGCTGGCCGTGATATACGTCTGTCTTCCCCCCCCCCCAGTCTATAAATGCAAACTTAAAACAAACTGTAAGGTTATGTAATGATTTATTTTTCATTTTAATATTTTAACAATATTATTTATATAACATATTGCAGTAATAACATCGGCATCTGGTATCTTGTTGATTTTTTCACGGCTTCCTTAATGTTACTTGTATCAGGAATGCAATAAGCTTCGTTGAGTAGTAGACTTTACTTAATTTTTGCAAATATTTAAAAACAATAATTAACATTGCAATTTAGGTGAAATGGCAATGGTAAGTTTCCAATTTATAATTATTACTATGTTAAACGTCTCTAAAAATAATTTTTTTTAAATTTATTTGACAATTTTTGTACATTAGTACTATCAATTGTGCTTAAATAATTAACGTTACAATAATATGAGACTTGTGGAGAGGGTGACGTCCATTAACGTTCCTCAAAGCATCAACAAATCAGTGTGCCTTTTCCTCTTGAGGCGACGATCAGGCCGTGCAGGGGGCAGGTTCCGAGGAATCTGGTTGATTAAGTTGTTAGAATGTGTTGACAATGTTGCAAATAAGCGTGTGTAGGAAGAATGAATTACAGTCTCTATTTTGGCTAGGTCTAGATCTGAATGAAGTGTTTCATTTCTTACGTACCCTCTAAAAATAATATGTTAAAAGCCTAAAGCAGTAAAATGAATGTCGCGCTTAAGCGGTAAGAAGAGGGAAATTGTTATGTGTGTTACGTTGGGAATACTGAATGTGGTATTTCACACTTACCGCGTATTGGTTCTGTGCGGAAAACAAGCAAATACGCACGATCTCGCACAAACGTCATTTTCAACCTCAGTTTGGAATACAATTTTCTAAGAACCAAAGTATTTTAAGAAATATTTTGCTGAAATCTGGCAAATCCTTTACTGTTCCCTTCTATCATACACCTCTGGAATGCAGGCAGATTCCCCATCCCATTGTAACCTGGCCGAATTCATGCGGTATTAATGGTACCTGCATGGGGTCAGTTTCGACAGGAAGTTTTCACTAAGTACACGCATTTTAACGCAGTATGGCCACTAAAAGAAGTCAGTGACACTTTAGACGCCATTAGAATTGTGAACATTTCTATGAAGCTAGAGGAGGGAATATGAAGCTAGGAGAAGGAGCAGTAAAATTGCAACTGAAATAATGAACATAGAATGTAATTTAGAAAGCGTATATTGGGCAAGTAGGAGACAACAGAGTAAAATGACTGATTACTTCACTCCTCAGTAAATAAGTTTGTGAGTAATGAGCAAACTGTTTTAATACAGAATACTGTATTTATAATATTGTACATGTATTTTATAGTGTTCATGGTATGGCTAAAAGTGAATACATAAATCTAAAATAAGCCTAATTATGTTTATTATTTTTCATTTTCCACCTCACTAGACTGATAATATGAATCTCGGTTACTACGACACTCGTTTATAACAAAATAATTTTCAAGGTCCCTTGGATATCGTTATAACCAAGTTCTACTGTATATTCTATACTCCACAGTGTTACATAATTTATTTATTTACTCTCCAGTTCACTCATTTCTTTCGGTAATAGCAGGGGTGGCCCGTCCTTGTGTACTACAGTGCTACAGCACAATGATAATTTTTGCTCAAATAATGTATTTGTAATACCATAGTATTTGATCTGTCATTTCACAATTTCCCGTGTTTATGTTCATGACGCGTTATAGAGTGTTTAGTCTTCGCTCTTCGCTGCCTCAGGGGGTTCGTTGTGCTACTCAGAACTCCACATGAGAATGTAGACAGTTATGCGCATGTGCGAAGCTGAAATCACTGCTCTGATTGGCTATTTTTACGCGGGAAAGTGCTGTAGTCAGCTTCAGCACTACACAGCTTGGAGATTGCAAAAGTAAACCGTAACGAAAGAATGCTTGTTTGTGGAAGAACTCGGAAGTATATACAATGTATTTGGTAATTCAAGTATCCGACTGCTGCTGCCATCTACCTGTCGAAGTTGCTGTCAACAGCTATACTATGCTGAACAAAAGACTGTTCCAGATACAACTTGGATTTCTATATGGAAGAACTGACTTCCGAAATATAGATGGCTGTTCAATTGTTACAATACATAGTCTCCAACAATTTACAGGATCCATTCTGTGAAGTAACGAAGTTGTTAAATATTTTGGTTACAACACCAATGACCACTGCTGAGCCAGAAAGATGTTTTTCTTGCTTGAAACGCATAAAAAAGTTTTTAAGGAACACTATGTCCCAGGATCGTCTCACTGCTCTTGCAATACTGTCAATAGAAAAGAGTATGATGTCCAAGATGGAGGGGTTTAACACCAGGGTAATCGACAAGTTCTGTAGTAGCAAGGAACGTCGTATGGACTTCATATTTCGTCACTAGGCGAGTCTCAATTAAGATAAATACATTTAAGTGTATACAGTAGGCCGATATAGAGATTGTAGCACACTCATTATTTTGACCATCAGCCGCTACTGGGTAATAGGCTATATACTTTTATCATAGACGTCGTCATCATCATTAAGGGTTGGGATTTTGATGACCAGTACATCATTAAAAATGTCTTAAATATCTCAATTATTACCTAAAAATTCTTGAAAATTTCCCTAAAACACAAAACCTGAAAATACACTTCATATTGTGAAGACCATGGTTATCGGAAGAAAAGTAAAGAATGTAAACGTGCGAATTCTAAATGAGGCAGTAGAACAAGTGGACAGCTTTAAATACTTTGGATGTAAATTACTGTAAGTAGAAACATGAGCTGCTGCCAGGAGGTCAAAGAAAAAAAGTAGCCTCTTCTGGGAACCTTTGGAAAAAGAACTAAGAAGAGACTTGTGAAGTTCTTTGTGTGGAGTGTGGCATTGTATGGGGCAGAATATAGATATCTAACATTTAAGACAGGGCCGGGCATGAGAGCGGCTCAGTCTAGTCGGCCAGAGCTGCTCTCGCTCCGAAAGGCACTTCAATTCCAAGCCAGAGCAGAACGCTCACGCAGTGGCGGACTCGCATTACAGCTACCTTCCCTGCATTAATGTAACAAGAGCCACGGTTGTTCTAGTCATTCAGTCTGTCAGTACATAATAGTTTATAAGGATATTACATCAATCCATTGTACAGTACAGAATTTATAACACTCTTATTAATTTAATGAAATGAACTTCGCTCTATGCACACACACAAATCATTAGGCTTATTTACATAACCCATACGCACATACTGCAACCTCCTCACCACGGTTCTACGAGAGAGCATATGGCTTCCACTTCCCCTACTTGCTGTGGACAGAGTTCATCTGCCAATATAATTAAACATCGCTTGATGAAGTTACCTTCGTTCAATGTTTTCAATACCTTTGCAATTTCGTGGCAAATTTTGTAGCTAATTCTCATAGCCGATTCACTAAGTGCATTATTGTCATCCTGTTAATATATAATATAATATAATATAATATAATATAATATAATATAATATAATATAATATAATATAATATAATATAATATAATATAATATAATATAATATAATATAATGCGATGCGATATATGATATGATATGATACGATATAAGATATTATATGACCATAAATTAATACAGCTTAAAGAAAAACTTTCTCAGGTACATTATATTAGAGTATCTATTCGATATTTATATTGCATTATAAGTTATTATAGTGCATTTAGTAATATATAATTTTAAATTATACAAATATTATGATATATCATAGTGTAGTATATTACAGTTCATAATACTTGGATAATTTAAAATTATATATTACTAAATGTATAATAACTTATAATGTAATGTAAATATCAAATAGATACTCTAATATAATGTACCTGAGAAACATTTTCTTTAAGTTGTATTAATTTATGGCGTTCATTACCAACATATTTGTCATATTCAGTAGCATGTTGTAAAGAATAATGTCGTTGGATATTGAACCTCTTAATCAGTTGGAGTGTTTTATGACAAATTAAACACTTTGCTAATCCACTGTTCTCTATGAAAAAGAACTTCTCCTCCCATGATACATTAAAAGCATTGGGAGTAGCAGGATGCTTTAGTGCATGAGCGGAAGCTCCGTCTTCAAAGTTCGCCGTCATATTGCACAGTCACCATTGCACCGACACTGAATGACGTACAGTATGCATACGTCACACCGCTCGCGAGACCCGCTCTTTAAAGCACACAGCGCTCATTTCTCAGACTCACGTAATGTGCCCAGCCCTGATTTAAGACATGTCTATTGTGCATAATATTGTATATTTCTGGTTTTTCAATATTGAACAATAACGTGCAAATGGCTCATAAATCACGTATGTATTCTGACATGCTCATAAAAAATTCACCAGAGTTTCTAGTCTTTATCGCAATGTTATAATTCATGCACATTATATGTTGTTAATCAGTTACTTTGTAATGTGTTCCTGTTATGTTCATGAGACCGGATGATGCCGTAAGAAGAAATCGCTTATCATCATCATCATCATCATCATCATCATACATGGCATGACAGTCCATTATGGGCCCTACCTTTCTTCAGAATGTCCTTCCAGACTTCTCTATTTGCTGCTAAATTCTTCTAATTTCTTATTTTACTAATTATAATATCCTGAAAGACATCATCTTCCCATCTTAATTTCGGTCTTCCAACTTTTCTTGTTTGTAATGGTTGTGTCATATAGATCTTTTTAACAGTTTCATTATTGTCCACACGTATCACATGTCCAGCCCAGGCCAATCTATTAATTTTAATATACTTCACTAAGTCAGGTTCCTTATATAATTCATACAATTCACAATTTCTCCTTCTTCTCCAAGTATCACCTTCTTTCACAGCCCCAAAAATAGTTCTTAGTATCTTTATTTCAAAAGTAGCCAGAGATTTCTCATCTGACTTTAAAAGAGTCAAAGTTTCTGATGCATATGTAATTACTGATCTTATAAGAGTTTTATAAATCAGTATTTTGGTTTTCTTTGTTATTAGATGTGATCTAAGATGTTTTCTGAGTTCAAAGAAACATCTATTTGCAGCTATTATGCGTTTTTGAATTTCTATATGGTTGTCATTCTTACAAGTGATTTCTGATTTCACATAATAAAGTAATAGTACATTATGCAACGAGCCTATAATGAAGGTAATTAAGAAGTGAGTATGGATATTTATGAAACGAGCGCAAGCGAGTTTCATAATTTTCATACGAGCTTCTTAATTACCATTATAGGCGAGTTTCATACGACTTTTTATGCTCGACCATATTTATAACTTGATATTATTAATTTTATTTGTATTTGACATTGAGCAATGTTCCGTATGTTGTGAGATGTGCGCAGATGCGAAAGTATTGATTTTTTACGAGGAACAGATGTGCACATTGCCCTTGCTAGGCCATAAGAACCTACAGAGATAACATTGAAATTAAATTAGACATTGAAAAACGAGATGACAAATTGAATTTATTTGAATATTATTTACAATTAACGCTAATTATTATAGTAACAGAACATAACCTTCTGCGACAGCATTGGATTTCCAGCCTCCGTGACTTTTCGCTAATTCTCTTTCGATTGCATATCCGAGAATAATCGATACTTGCGGTTTTATAACGGTAGAAAGCTGACCTGTCATTGGCTGAACAGTTGTAACCTGAGTCGTCATTGGCTGAAAGACCTGACCTTTAATGAGTAGGTATACTTTAATGATATGCATTAAAGGTCTGCTACCAGGTGTATAATTACTCGTACATTTCGGCATGGTCGAGCATAAAATATATTTTCACTCAATGATATAATTCATTGTATAAAAGTGATAAGTTTAGACTGAACAGCAAACTAAAATAGGCCTAATTAATTTATTAGTAACTTATCTTAAAAAAAAGTCTTTCAAATTATTAAAAAGTAAAGGTTAAAGTGCATCTCCCCTGTCAGATTAAATTAAATAAAAAGATAAATATGTCAACCCAGGAAAAAAATCATTTTGAGAAACATCCAGGTTCTAGTAATTATAATGATGACGATGATGATAATAGTGGGGCTGTTTGTAGCGATTTTATAATTTCATACGATTAGTTGCTTGGAAAATATTTAACAGATAATTCTGTAACGGTAAGAAGACATTCTTCTACACTACAGCTTCCCCTGTGTCATCATTGCACCATATGCCCGTTATTCAAACCAGTTGGGGTTCACAAAGCGGTCCAGTTAGTAATATAAAGCGCTAGTCTAATTATCGTTATTTTATTAATAAGGCCGTTGAGTACGTTGTGGTCGGTTGAATTTGATTGATTATGGCCACCAATCATTTTATTATTGGAAATCCTTAACCATCGCCCCGGGGGGCTTGGGCGATTTTACGAATGCTTTAACAGTCGTAATTCAAAACACTGTTATTGTGAAACATTTCTAATTTATGGTAAACAGACTGGCCTACGCACTTGGTAGTGAATTTTTTATTTTAATTCCAGTCGAGCCAGCTGCTGCGACTATTCCCAATTGATTGTAATGTTTGTTTTGCAGCGAGATATATAGCCTAAGAGCGTAATCTGTCATTCCTTGCATACGCAGACGTGTCGGACGAGGCATCGGAACTTTGTGTTTACAGAGTGAAACACATGGAAATCTTGCACGGTTTCATGTGTGTTCCTGCGCTCTGAACTCGTCCGACAGTGAATCACACTAGGGATACACGCGTTTCTCTGAATAAAGGTCAGCTCTTAATGTTTAGGATGTGCTGCAGTTTGAAAAATGTAACAGATTTTCGCCTGCTTACTAAATCAATATTATACAAATGTCAAACAACGGCTGAAGAATACGTTGCTCTTCCACGAGTATAAAGTGATTTAAATGTTTAACTCCTAAGTATCTAATGCAGCGGTGTAGCGTCAATGTAAGCTAAAAAGCTCAGCTTCCCCAGTTAATAATAATTTCATAATAAATCTGCAGTTTATGAACAAAATTATTTATTAATTTTGAAATTTTGCCGGCCTCTCCCGTCCAAACGCACGGCTGTAGAGAGTTGTCCCTTACACTAAAGATAGAGTTCGAGGAGCTCTATTCAACGCACTCATCGGGTTTTTTCTCAGTTCACGTACTGCGGAGTTATGGCGGCTAGAATGTCGGCAGAAGGGTGGTTTAAACCCTTCCCCTTTTTTTCTCGAAAATCAGTTTGTGCTCGCGATTCCCATTTTGATGCTATCGTGTAAGAACTAAATCAAGGGGGAATACAGGGCCGCATCCCGTTCCTCGCTATGGCCATTATTTCCGGAATTGCAGCGCCCGAGATCAAAATCGGCTATGTGACTTTTTTTCCACAAAATGATTTATTGACGTCATTGGCAAGTTTGGGTTGAATACTTTACACTGTGAAAGGTGCAGTTTCAAAATGGTTTATTTTAGACATGTAAAATGCATGGAGAAAATTAGTACATGTATCAAAATGGGATATGTTATTATTAATGAATGAATCAAAATGGGATATGCCAGCCGTTATTTGAACAGATCAAAATGTGCTATATTTCATATCTTTACGTTATATTTCCAGAGCACATGAAACAGAATGGTCTATGTTTGCTAAAGTTTGTGGGGTTTAAGTTTTTCCGCTAGATTTCTCAGAAAACCAACATGGTTTAGACCTTAGTTACACAGTAATTATACCGCTATAATTCTGTTCTAATTTATAAGGCAAGGACTGTATTGCTATGAAAAATATTTATTTAAACTAATGTAACAGGCTTTAATTTATGAATTACGGTAATACTATGTCAGACAGAAGATTACAGGCTATGACTGCTCAACGTATGCATCTGCTAAGAGTGAAAGGTTTTTATGAAATCAAGAATGAGATATTTCCAGACCTTCTTACTTTGATCCATGATTGTCAGCAAAATTTGACATTTGCACGTCTTCTAACAAAGCAACATATTAAACCAAGCAATATTACACGTACCGGTACAATGAAACAGTAGTTGAGCAGAGATAAGACAAAATATTGAGACATAATGCATTTTCTTACACATGCTAGAACATGAGACTTCTACATTCTATTTAAGATCTCAGAATTTAAACATCTTTTTTCTTCATCTTATTTGAAGGACAGGCATGTTTACGCTTTTAGAGCAAACAATATTTATCATAAGGACTGTGCAAACAAGGAAATTTTTTCTGTAGGTTATCAATACATCGATACATCATGGATGTAGAAGGATTGTTGTAGAAACATTTTAGATTGTTCTGGGAAGGAGAAGACCATTGGCAGATAAGCCTGCAAATTCGTATGACTAGGAATGTGCCAACAAACGAACAAGATGGAGAAGAGGATGTTAATGGCCTTTGCACATGCTTTTCCCCTGTTAGGTTAGGTTAGGTCATGGTGGCTACGGGGGGTTAGGATGACCCTTCGCACATCGGTCATACTTAGACCTATTGTGCACCCCGAATTTATGGGATGAATGAGGATGAGGTTGTACCAGCCAACCGGCCGCATCTCACCCCTCATCTGTTCAACCAATAGAGGTCTCCCACCCTCATACCGAAAAGGCGACCAAGCACCATAGGATCCATTCCAACGGGCCTTCCAAGGTGTCGGAGTGCCCTTGGTAGTGCTCTTAAGGAATGAATCCTGACAGAGATATAGCGGAAGGTCAACACATGTGGAATAACGGTTAGCGCATCTAGCCGCGAAACCAGGTGGCCCGGGTTCGATTTCCGCTCGGGGAAAATTAACTGGTTGCGGTTTTATCCGGGGTTTTCCCTCAGCCCAATATGAGCAAATGCTGTGTAATTTTCGGTGTTGGACCTCGGACTCATTTCACTGGCATTATCACCTTCATCTCATTCAGGCGCTAAATAACCTAAGATGTTGATAAAGCGTCGTAAAATAACGTACTAAAATAAAAATAAAACATATAGCGGAAGGGTGAGAACCAAAGAACGGTTGGCTATTAAATGAGATGAGAAAGATGAATGATTTGATATGAAAATCTAAATTCTTTTTTCTACACGGGAGGGGAAGAGAAAATGGAACATTGCAATGAAAATTCCAACCCGGCATTTGCCTAAGCAACATTCAGGTTACTTGGTCTGGGAATCGAACCACGGGCCCCCCGAATGCGAGTCCCATACGAAACGCTCGGATATTTTCCTTGTTAAAGATTTCTGTGAACATGTTTGAAGAGTGATTTTCTTATAATTTTCGTAAAACAATGCAATTACTCTAATAATTAAGTAAACCAATTTCAGTTTTTGAAGTTTCTTGTGACTGTTTTGGGAATAGTGCTATTAAAAATAAGTTAAAAATATTTCGAAATCTTTATTTTAACGAAATCATGTTCAAAAGCACAATTAGATCAAGCAATGTAAAATTCGGGTAAAGAGTTTCAAAATAAATGCATCAAAATGGGATATCAAAATTTAAAGTTTCTTACACAACGAATATTTGGACATTATGATTTGAATAAACATGGTAGGAATGTTTAGACTACTATTGAAGTCTTCATCAATTAGAGCCATTCTCATTTTTATCTTTCTTGTATGATAAGTACGATATTTTTGCATTTTTCTTAAAATTTACTTTGGATGAAATAGCCCATTTTGATCTCGGGCTCCTCAAATTAGAGACCCTAATATTAAGTTATAGGTACCCAAAAAAATAAGGCTAGAAAAAAGTGCGACGGATTTGCTTGATTTTAGCGGTGATTATTACAAAACATGCGAGAATGCCACAGATAAAATGGCGGACCTCAAACCATTGTGTAGAGAAAGTTCGGTTTTTGAAGGTCAAAATGACCATTTTTTTTTTAATTTTGCCGGCCTCTCCCGTCCAAACGCACGGGGATAGAGAGTTGTCTTTCCACTAAAGATGGAGTTCGAGGAGCTCTATTCAACGCACTCATCGGTTTTTTTTTTCAGTACACGTACAGCGTTGTTATGGCGGCTAGAAAGTCGGCGGAAGGGTGGATTAAACCCTTCCCATTTTTTTTCTCGAAAATCAGTTTGTGCTCGCGATTCCCATTTTGATGCTATCGTGTAAGAACTAAGTCAAGGGGGAATACAGGGCCCCATCCCGCTCATCGCTATGGCCATTATTTCCGGAATGAGAGACTCTAATATTTTAGGAACCCAAAAAATAAGGCTAGAAAAAAGTTCGACGGATTTGCTTGGTTGTAGCGGTGATTATTAATGACCATGCAAGAATGCTACAGCTAAAATGGCGGGCCTCTAAGCCGCTCCGTTCCCCTTGTGTAGAGAAAGTTCTGTTTTGGAAGGTCAAAATGACCATTTTTTTTAAATTTGCCGGCCTCTCCCGTCCAAACGCACGGGGATAGAGAGTTGTCTTTCACACTAAAGATAGACTTCGATAAGCTCTATTAAACGCCCTCATCGGATTTTTTTCACAGTACACGTTCTGCGGAGTTATGGTGTCTAGAATGTCGGCGGAAGGGTGATTTTAAACCCTTCCCCTTTTTTTCTCGAAAATCAGTTTGTGCTATGGTGTAAGAAGTAAGTCAAATGGATATAGAGGGCCCCATCCCGTTCCTCGCTATGGCCATCATTTCCGGAATGAGAGACCCTAATATTTTAGGTACCCAAAAAATAAGGCTAGAAAAAATTGCGACTGACTTGCTGGATTTTAGCGGTGCTTATTACTGACCATGCCAGAATGCTACAGCTAAAATGGCGGGCCTCTAAGCCGCTCCGTTGTCCTTGTGTAGAGAAAGTTCTGTTTGGGAAGGTCAAATGACCATTTTTTTAAAATTTGCCGGCCTCTCCCGTCCAAACGCACGGGGATAGAGAGGTGTCCTTTAGGCTAAAGATAGAGTTCGAGGAGATCTATTCAAGGCACTCATCGGGTTTTTTCTCAGTATAAGTACTACGGAGTTATGGCGATTAGAATGTCGGCGGAAGGGTGATTTTAAACCCTACCCCTTTTTTTCTCGAAAATCAGTTTGTGCTCGCGATTCCCATTTTGATGCTATCGTGTAAGAAATAAGTCAAGGCGGAATAGAGGGCCGCATCCCGTTCCTCGTTATGGACATTATTTCTGGAATGAGAGACCCTAATATTTAAGTACCCAAAAGAATAAGCCTAGAAAAAAGTGCGACGGATTTGCTGGATTTTAGCGGTGATTATTACAGACCTTGCGAGAATAATAGAGGTAAAATGACGGGCCTTTAAGCCGCTCCGTTCTCCTTGTGTAGAGAAAGTTCTGTTATGGAAGGTCAAAATGACCATTTTTTGAAAATTTGCCTGCGTCTCCCGTCCAAACGCACGGGGATAGAGAGTTGTCCTTTACACTAAGCATAGAGTTCGAGGAGCTCTATTCAACGCACTCATCAGGTTTTTTGTCCCTACACGTACTGCGGAGTTATGGCGGCTAGAATGTTGGCAGAAGGGTTTATCCACACTTTTTCTTTGTCGAAAATCAGTTTGTGTCGCGACGCCCACTTTGATGCTATCGTACAAGAAATAAGTCAAGGGGGAATACAGGGCCTTATCCCGTTCCTCGCTATGGTCATTATTTCCGGAATGAGAGGCCCTAATATTTTAGGTACACAAAAAAATAAGGCTAGAAAAAAGTGCTACGGACTTCCTGGATTTTAGTGGTGATTATTACTGACCATGCCAGAAAGCTACATCTAAAATTGCGGGCCTCAAATCCGCTGCGATCTTCTTGTGTAGAGAAAGTTCTGTTTTGGAAGGTTAAAATGACCATTTTTTTTAATTTTGCCGGCCTCTCCCGTCCAAACGCAGGGGGTAGAGAGTTGTCCTTTACACTAAAGATAGAGTTCGAGGAGCTCTATTCAACGGACTCATCGGGTTTTTTCTCAGTACACGTACTGCGGAGTTATGGCGGCTAGAATGTCAGCGGAAGGGTGGTTACCCTTTCCCTTTTTTTCTCGAAAAACAGTTTGTAATCGTGATTCCCGTTTTTGAAGCTATCGTGTAAGAACTAAGTCAAATGGGAATAGAGGGCCGCATCCCGTTCCTCGTTATGGCCATTATACCCAGAATTAGACACCAAAATATTTTAGGTACCCAAAAAAATAAGGCTAGAAACAATGCGACGGGTTTGCGGCATTTTAGCGGTGATTATTACTGACCATATGAGAATGCTACAGCTAAAATGGCGGGCCCCTAAATCACTCCGTTATCCATGTGTAGGAAAATTCTCTTTTGGAAAATAAATGGCCATTTTCTGAAGATTTGCCGGCCTCTCCCCTGCAAAAGCACGGGGATAGAGAGTTGTCCCTTACACCAAAGCTAGAATTCGAGGAGCTCTATTCAACGGACTAATCGGGGTTTTTCTCAGTACAAGTACTGCGGAGTTATGGCGGCTACATAGTCGGCGGAAGGGTGGTTTAAACCCTTCCCCTCTTTGTCTCCAAAATCAGATTGTATTGGCGATTCCCATTTTGATGCTATCGTGTAAGAACTGAGTCAAGGGGGAATAGAAGGCCGCATCCATTTCCTCGTTATGGCCATTATTTCCGGAATTAGAGACCCAAATATTTTAGGTATACAAAAAAATAAGGCTAGGAAAACTGCGACGGATTTGCTGCATTTCAGCGGGGATTATTACTGACCATGCGAGAATGCTACAGCTAAATTGGCGGGCCTCTAAGCCGCTCCGTTCTCCTTGTGTAGAGAAAGTTCTGTTTTGGAAGGTCAAAATGACCATTTTTTGAAAATTTGCCGGGCTCTCCCGTCAAAACGCACGGGGATAGAGAGTTGTCCTTTACACTAAGCATAGAGGTCGAGGAGCTCTATTCAACGCTCTCATCGGTTTTTTCTCAGTACACGTACTGCGGAGTTACGGCGGCTAAATTTCGGCGGAAAATCATTTTGTGCTCGCAATTCCCATTTTGATGCTATCGTGTAAGAACTAAGTCAAGGGGGAATAGAGGGCCGCATCCCGTTCCTCGTTATGGCAATTATTTCCGGAATTAGAGACCCAAATATTGTAGGTACCCAAAAAAATAAGGCTAGAAAAAACTGCGACGG
The DNA here is from genome assembly GCF_040183065.1 of Periplaneta americana. NCBI lineage: Eukaryota > Metazoa > Arthropoda > Insecta > Blattodea > Blattidae > Periplaneta > Periplaneta americana. Next base: position 163,840,899 of record NC_091122.1, on the reverse strand, counting down.
ATTTGCTGCATTTTAGCGGGGATTGTTACTGACCATGCGAGAAGGCTACAGCTAAAATGGCGGGCATCTAAGCCGCTGCGATCTCCTTTGTAGAGAAAAATCTGTTTTGGAAGGACAAAATGGCCATTTTTTTGCAATTTTTTCGGCCTCTCCCGTCCAAACGCACGGGGACAGAGAGTTGTCCTTTATACTAAAGATAGAGTTAGAGGAGCTCTATTGAACGCACTCATCGGGTTTTTTCTCAGCACACGTACTGCGGAGTTATGGCGGCTAGAATGTCGGCGGAAGGGTGGAAAATCAATTTGTCCTCGCGATTCCCATTTTGATGCTATCGTATAAGAACAAAGACAAGGGAGAAAAGAGGGCCGCATCCCGTTCCTCGTTATGGCCATTATTTCCGGAATTAGAGACCCAAATATTTTAGGTAACCAAAAAAATAAGGCTAGAAAAAAGTGCGACGGAATTGCCTCAATTTAGCGGCGATTATTACTGACCATACGAGAATGCTACAGCTAAAATGGCGAGCCTCTAAGCCACTCGGTTCTCCTTGTGTAGAGAATGTTCTGTTTTGGAAGATCAAAATGACCATTTTTTGAAATTTTGCCGGCCTCTCCCGTCCAAACGCACGGTGACAGAGAGTGTCCTTTATACTAAAGATAGAGTTCGAGGAGCTCTATTCAACGCACTCATCGGTTTTTTCCTCAGTACACGTACTGCAGAGATATGGTGGCTACAATGTCGGCGGAAGGGTAACCAAGCCCTATTTTTCTCGAAAATCAGTTTGTGCTCGCGATTCCCATTTTGATGCTATCGTGTAAGAACTAAGTCTAGGGGGAATAGAGGCCGCATTCCGTTCCTCGTTATGACCATTATATCCGGAATTAGAGACCTAAACATTTTAGGTACCCAAAAAAATAAGGCTAGAAAAAAGTGCGACGGATTTGCTGCATTTTACCGGCGATTATTACTGACCATGCGATAATGCTACTGCTAAAATGGCGGGCCTCTAAGCCGAAACGTTTTCCTTGTGTAGAGAAAGATCTATTTTGGAAGATCAAAATGACCATTCTTTGAAATTTTGCCGGCCTCTCCCGTCCAAACGCTCGGCGTAGAGATTTGTCCTTTACACTAAGGATAGAGATCGAGGAGCTCTATTCTACGCACACATGGGGTTTTTTCTCAGTACAAGTACTGCGGAGATATGGCGGCTAAAATGTGGGCGGAAGGGTGGTTTACATTCCCCTTTTTTTCTAGAAAATTAGTTAGTGCTCGCGATTCCCATTTTGATCCTGTCGTGTAAGAACTGAGTCAAGGGGGAATAGAGGTCCGCTTGCCGTTCCACGTTATGGCCATTATTTCCATAATTAGAGACCCAAATATTTTAGGTACCCAAAAAAATAAGGCTAGAAAGAAGTGCGACGGATTTGCTGCATTTTAGCGGGGATTATTACTGACCATACGAGAATGCTACATCTAAAATGGAGGGGCCTCTAAGCCGCTCCGTTCTTCTTGAGTATAGAAAGTTCTGTTTTGGAAGTTCAAAAAGACCATATTTTGAAATAGCGCCGGGCTTCTCACTTCCAAACGCTCGGGGATAGAGAGTTGTCCTTTGCACTAAGGATAGAGTTCGAGGAGCTCTATTCAACGCACACATGGGGTTTTTTCTCAGTACACGTACTGCGGAGTTATGGCGGCTAAAATGTCGGCGGAAGGGTAAACCTTTACCTTTTTTTTTCGAAAATCAGTTTGTTCTCGCGAATCCCAATTTGATGCAATCGTGTAATAAGTAAGTCAAGGGTGAATAGAGGGCCGCATCCCGTTCTTCGTTATGGGCATTATTTCCGGAATTAGGGACCCAATTATTTTATTTACCCAAAAAAGTAAAGCTAGAAAAAAGTGCGACGGATTTGCAGCATTTTAGCGGCGAATATTACTGACCATGCGAGAATGCTACAGCTAAAATGGCGGGCCTCTAAGCCCCTCCGTTCTCCTTGTGTAGAGAAAGTTCTGTTTTGGAAGGTCAAAATGACCATTTTCTAAATTTTGCCGGCCTCTCCCGTCCAAACGCACGGGGATGGAGAGTTGTCCTTTACACTAAAGATAGAGTTCGAGGAGCTCTATTCAACGCACTTATCGTGTTTTTTCTCAGTACACGTACTGCGGAGTTATGGCGGCTAGAATGTCGGCGGAAGGGTGGTTTAACCCTTCCCCTTTTTTTCTCGAAAATCAGTTTCTGCTCGCGATTTCCATTTTGATGCTATCGTGTAAGGACAAAGTCAAGGGGGAATAGAGGGTCGCATCCCGTTTCTCGTTATGGCCATTATTTCTGGAATTAGGGACCCAAATATTTTAGGTACCCAAAAAAAATAAGGCTAGAAAAAAGTGCGACGGATTTGCTGCATTTTAGCGGGGATTATTACTGACCATGCGAGAATGCTACAGCTAAAATGGCGGGCCTCTAAGCCGCTCCGTTCTCCTTGTGTAGAGAAAGCTCTGTTTTGGAAGGTCAAAATGACTATTTTTTGAAATTTTGCCGGCCTCTCCCGTCCAAACGCACGGGGATAGAGAGATTTCCTTTACACTAAAGATAGAGTTCGAGGAGCTCTATTCAACGCACTTATCGTTTTTTTTTTCTCAGTACACGTACTGCGGAGTTATGGCGGCTAGAATGTCGGCGGAAGGGTGGTTTAAACCCTTCCCCTTTATTTCTCGAAAATCAGTTTGTGCTCGCTATTCCCATTTTCATGCTATCGTGTAAGAACTAAGTCAAATGGGAATAGGGGGCCGCATCCCGTTCCTCGTTGTGGCCATTATTTCCGGAATTAGAGACCCTATTATTTTAGGTACCCAAGAAAATACGGCTAGAAAAAAGTGCGACGGATTTGCTGCATATTAGCGGGGATTATTACTGACCATGCGAGAATGCTACAGCTAAAATGGCGGGCCTCTAAGCCGCTCCGTTCTCCTTGGGTAGGGAAAGATCTGTTTTGGAAGGTCAAAATGACCATTTTTTGAAATTTTGCCGGCCTCTCCCGTCCAAACGCACTGGGATAGAGAGTTGTCCTTTACACTAAAGATAGAGTTCGAGGAGCTGTATTAAACGCACTCATCGTGTTTTTTCTCAGTACACGTACTGCGGAGTTATGGCGGCTAGAATGTCGGCGGAAGGGTGGTTTAACCCTTCCCCTTTTTTTCTCGAAAATCAGTTTGTGCTATCGATTCCCATTTTGATGCTATCGTGAAAGAACTAAGACTTGGGGGAATAGATGGTCGCATCCCGTTCCTTGTCATGGCCATTATTTCAGGAATTAGAGACCCTAATATTTTAAGTACCCAAAAAAATACGGCTAGAAAAAAGTGCGACGGATTTGCTGCATTTTAGCGGGTATTATTACCGACCATGCGAGAATGCTACAGCTAAAATGGCGGGCCTCTAAGGCGCTCCTTTCTCCTTGTGTAGAGAAAGTTCTGTTGTGGAAGGTCAAAATAACCATTTTTTGAAATTGTGTCGGCCTCTCCCGCCAAACGCACGGGGACAGAGAGTTGTCCTTTAAACTAAGGATAGAGTTCGAGGAGCTCTATTCAACGCACTCATCGTGTTTTTTCTCAGTACACGTACTGCGGAGTTATGGCGGCTAGAATGTCGGTGGAAGGGTGGTTTAAACCCTTCCCCTTTTTTTCTCGAAAATCAGTTTCTGCTCGCGATCCCCATTTTGATGGTATCGTGTAAGGACAAAGTCAAGGGGGAATAGAGGGTCGCATCCCTTTCCTCGTTATGGCCATTATTTCCGGAATTAGAGACCCAAATATTTTAGGTACCCAAAAAAATTAAGGCTAGAAAAAAGTGCGACGGATTTGCGGCATTTAGCGGGTATTATTACTGACCATGCGAGAATGCTACAGCTAAAATGGCGGGCCTCTAGGCCGCTCCGTTCTCCTTGTGTAGAGAAAGTTCTGTTTTGGAAGGTCAAAAAGACCATTTTTTGAAATTTTGCCGGCCCCTCCCGTCCAAACGCACGGGGATAGAGAGTTGTCCTTTACACTAAGGATAGAGTTCGAGGAGCTCTATTCAACGCACTCATCGTGTTTTTTCTCAGTACACGTACTGCGGAGTTATGGCGGCTAGAATGTCGGCGGAAGGGTGGTTTAAACCCTTCCCATTTTTTTCTCGAAAATCAGTTTGTGCTCGCTATTCCCATTTTGATGCTATCGTGTCAGAACTAAGTCAAATGGGAATAGAGGGCCACATCCCGTTCCTCGTTGTGGCCATTATTTCCGGAATTAGAGACCCTAATATTCTAGGTACCCAAAAAAATACCGCTAGAAAAAAGTGCGACGGATTTGCTGCATTTTAGCGGGTATTATTACCGACCATGCGAGAATGCTACAGCTAAAATGGCGAGCCTCTAAGCCTCTCCTTTCTCTTTGTGTAGAGAAAGTTCTGTTGTGGAAGGTCAAAATAACCATTTTTTGAAATTTTGTCGCCCTCTCCCGCCAAACGCACGGGGATAGAGAGTTGTCCTTTACACTAAAGATAGAGATCGAGGAGCTCTATTCATCGCACTCATCGTGTTTTTTCTCAGTACACGTACTGCGGAGTTATGGCGGCTAGAATGTCGGCGGAAGGGTGTTTTTAAACCCTTCCCCTTTTTTCTCGAAAATCAGTTTGTGCTCGCGATTCCCATTTTGATGCTATAGTGTAAGAACTAAGTCAAGGGGGAATAGGGGGTCGCATCCCGTTCCTCGTTGTGGCCATTATTTCCGGAATTAGAGACCCAACTATTTTAGGTACCCAAAAAATACGGCTAGAAAAAAAAAATCAGTTTCTGCTCGCGATTCCCATTTTGATGCTATCGTGTAAGGACAAAGTCATGTGGGAACAGAGGGTCGCATCCCGTTCCTCGTTATGGCCATTATTTCCGGAATTAGAGACCCTAATATTTTAAGTACCCAAAAAAATACGGCTAGAAAAAAGTGCGACGGATTTGCTGCAATTTAGCGGGGATTATTACTGACCATGCGAGAATGCTACAGCTAAAATGGCGGGCCTCTAAGCCCCTCCGTTCTCCTTGTGTAGAGAAAGTTCTGTTTTGGAAGGTCAAAATGACCATTTTCTAAATTTTGCCGGCCTCTCCCGTCCAAACGCACGGGGATGGAGAGTTGTCCTTTACACTAAAGATAGAGTTCGAGGAGCTCTATTCAACGCACTTATCGTGTTTTTTCTCAGTACACGTACTGCGGAGTTATGGCGGCTAGAATGTCGGCGGAAGGGTGGTTTAACCCTTCCCCTTTTTTTCTCGAAAATCAGTTTCTGCTCGCGATTTCCATTTTGATGCTATCGTGTAAGGACAAAGTCAAGGGGGAATAGAGGGTCGCATCCCGTTTCTCGTTATGGCCATTATTTCTGGAATTAGGGACCCAAATATTTTAGGTACCCAAAAAAAATAAGGCTAGAAAAAAGTGCGACGGATTTGCTGCATTTTAGCGGGGATTATTACTGACCATGCGAGAATGCTACAGCTAAAATGGCGGGCCTCTAAGCCGCTCCGTTCTCCTTGTGTAGAGAAAGTTCTGTTTTGGAAGAAAAAAATGACCATTTTTTTTAATTTTGCCGGCCTCTCCCGTCCAAACGCACGGGGATAGAGATTTGTTCTTTACACTAAAGCTAGAGTTCGAGGAGCTCTATTCAACGCACTCATCGTCTTTTTTTCTCAGTACACGTACTGCGGAGTTATGGCGGCTAGAATGTCGGCGGAAGGGTGGTTTAACCCTTCCCCTTTTTTTCTCGAAAATCAGTTTGTGCTCGCTATTCCCATTTTGATGCTATCGTGTAAGAACTAATCAAATGGGAATAGAGGGCCGCATCCCGTTCCTCGTTGTGGCCATTATTTCCGGAATTAGAGACCCTAATATTTTAGGTACCCAAGAAAATACGGCTAGAAAAAAGTGCGAAGGATTTGCTGCATTTTAGCGGGGATTATTACTGACCATGCGAGAATGCTACAGCTAAAATGGCGGGCCTCTAGGCCGCTCCGTTCTCCTTGTGTAGAGAAAGTTCTATTTTGGAAGGTCAAAATGACCATTTTTTGAAATTTTGCCGGCCCCTCCCGTCCAAACGCACGGGGATAGAGAGTTGTCCTTTACACTAAAGATAGAGTTCGAGGAGCTCTATTCAACGCACTCATCGTTTTTTTTCTCAGTCCACGTACTGCGGAGTTATGGCGGCTAGAATGTCGGCGGAAGGGTGGTTTAAACCCTTCCCCTTTTTTTCTCGAAAATCAGTTTGTGCTCGCTATTCCCATTTTGATGCTTTCGTGTAAGAACTAAGTCAAATGGGAATAGAGGGCCGCATCCCGTTCCTCGTTGTGGCCATTATTTCCGGAATTAGAGACCCTAATATTTTAGGTACCCAAGAAAATACGGCTAGAAAAAAGTGCGACGGATTTGCTGCATTTTAGCGGGGAATATTTCTGACCATGCGAGAATGCTACAGCTAAAATGGCGGGCCTCTAAGCCGCTCCGTTCTCCTTGTGTAGAGAAAGATCAATTTTGGAAGGTCAAAATGACCATTTTTTGAAATTTTGCCGGCCCCTCCCGTCCAAACGCACGGGGATAGAGAGTTGTCCTTTACACTAAGGATAGAGTTCGAGGAGCTCTATTCAACACACTCATCGTGTTTTTTCTCAGTACAGGTACTGCGGAGTTATGGCGGCTAGAATGTCGGCGGAAGGGTGGTTTAAACCCTTCCCCTTTTTTCCTCGAAAATCAGTTTGTGCTCGCGATTCCCATTTTGATGCTATCGTGAAAGAACTAAGACAAGGGGGATTAGAAGGTCGCATCCCGTTCCTTGTCATGGCCATTATTTCCGGAATTAGAGACCCTAATATTTTAAGTACCCAAAAAAATACGGCTAGAAAAAAGTGCGACGGATTTACTGCATTTTAGCGGGTATTATTACCGACCATGCGAGAATGCTACAGCTAAAATTGCGGGCCTCTAAGCCGCTCCTTTCTCCTTGTGTAGAGAAAGTTCTGTTGTGGAAGATCAAAATAACCATTTTTTGAAATTTTGTCGGCCTCTCCCGCCAAAGGCACGGGGATTGAGAGTTGTCCTTTACACTAAAGATAGAGTTCGAGGAGCTCTATTCAACGCACTCATCGTGTTTTTTCTCAGTACACGTACTGCGGAGTTATGGCGGCTAGAATATCGGCGGAAGGGTGGTTTGAACCCTTCCCCTTTTTTTTTTTCGAAAATCAGTTTCTGCTCGCGATTTCCATTTTGATGCTATCGTGTAAGGACAAAGTCAAGGGGGAATAGAGGGTCGGATCCCGTTCCTCGTTATGGCCATTATTTCCGGAATTAGGGACCCAAATATTTTAGGTACCCAAAAAAAATAAGGCTAGAAAAAAGTGCGACGGATTTGCTACATTTTAGCGGGGATTATTACTGACCATGCGAGAATGCTACAGCTAAAATGGCGGGCCTCTAAGCCGCTCCGTTCTCCTTGTGTAGAGAAAGTTCTGTTTTGGAAGGTCAAAATGACCATTTTTTTAAATTTTGCCGGCCTCTCCCGTCCAAACGCACGGGGATAGAGAGTTGTCCTTTACACTAAAGATAGAGTTTGAGGAGCTCTATTCAACGCACTCATCGTGTTTTTTCTCAGTACACGTACTGCGGAGTTATGGCGGCTAGAATGTCGGAGGAAGGGTGGTTTAACCCTTCCCCTTTTTTTCTCGAAAATCAGTTTGTGCTCGCGATTCCCATTTTGATGCTATCGTGAAAGAACTAAGACAAGGGGGAATAGAAGGTCGCATCCCGTTCCTTGTCATGGCCATTATTTCCGGAATTAGAGACCCTAATATTTTAAGTACCCAAAAAATACGGCTAGAAAAAAGTGAGACGGATTTGCTGCATTTTAGCGGGTATTATTACCGACCATGCGAGTATGCTACAGCTAAAATGGCGGGCCTCTAAGCCGCTCTTTTCTCCTTGTGTAGAGAAAGTTCTGTAGTGGAAGGTCAAAATAACCATTTTTTGAAATTTTGTCGGCCTCTCCCGCAAAACGCACGGGGATAGAGAGTTGTCCTTTACACTAAAGATAGAGTTCGAGGAGCTCTATTCAACGCACTCATCGTGTTTTTTTTCAGTACACGTACTGCGGAGTTATGGCGGCTAGAATGTCGGCGGAAGGGTGTTTTAAACCTTTCCCCTTTTTTTCTCGAAAATCAGTTTGTGCTCGCGATTCCCATTTTGATGCTATCGTGTAAGAACAAAGTCAAGGAGGAATAGAGGGTCGCATCCCGTTCCTCGTTGTGGCCATTATTTCCGGAATTAGAGACCCAACTATTTTAGGTACCCAAAAAATACGGCTAGAAAAAAGTGCGACGGATTTGCTGCATTTTAGCGGGGATTATTACTGACCATGCGAGAATGCTACAGCTAAAGTGGCGGGCCTCTAAGCCGCTCCGTTCTCCTTGTGTAGAGAAAGTTCTGTTTTGGGAGGTAAAAACGACCATTTTTTGAAATTTTGCCGCCCTCTCCCGTCCAAACGCACGGGGATAGAGAGTTGTCCTTTACACCAAAAATAGAGTTCGAGGAGCTCTATTCAACGCACTCATCGTGTTTTTTCTCAGTACACGTACTGCGGAGTTATGGCGGCTAGAATCAGTTTGTGCTCGCTATTCCCATTTTGATGCTATCGTGTAAGAACTAAGTCAAATGGGAATAGAGGGCCGCATCCCGTTCCTCGTTGTGGCCATTATTTCCGGAATTAGAGACCCTAATATTTTAGGTACCCAAGAAAATACGGCTAGAAAAAAGTGCGACGGATTTGCTGCATTTTAGCGGGGATTATTACTGACCATGCGAGAATGCTACAGCTAAAATGGCGGGCCTCTAAGCCGCTACGTTCTCCTTGTGTAGAGAAAGTTCTATTTTGGAAGGTCAAAATGACCATTTTTTGAAACTTTGCCGGCCCCTCTCGTCCAAACGCACAGGGATAGAGAGTTGTCCTTTACACTAAAGATAAGAATTCGAGGAGCTCTATTCAACGCACTCATCGTGTTTTTTCTCAGTACACGTACTGCGGAGTTATGGCGGCTAGAATGTCGGCGGAAGGGTGGTTTAAACCCTTCCCCTTTATATCTCGAAAATCAGTTTTTTCTCGCTATTCCCATTTTGATGCTATCGTGTAAGAACTAAGTCAAATGGGAATAGAGGGCCGCATCCCGTTCCTCGTTGTGGCCAATATTTCCGGAATTAGAGACCCTAATATTTTAGGTACCCAAGAAAATACGGCTGGAAAAAAGTGCGACGGTTTTGCTGCATATTAGCGGGGTTTATTACTGACCATGCGAGAATGCTACAGCTAAAATGGCGGGCCTCTTTGCCGCTCCGTTCCCCTTGTGTAGAGAAAGTTCTGTTTTGGAAGGTCAAAATGACCATTTTTTTTAAATTTGCCGGCCTCTCCCGTCCAAACGCACGGGGATAGAGAGTTGTCTTTCACACTAAAGATAGACTTCGATGAGCTCTATTAAACGCCCTCATCGGATTTTTTTCTCAGTACACGTTCTGCGGAGTTATGGTGTCTAGAATGTCGGCGGAAGGGTGATTTTAAACCCTTCCCCTTTTTTTCTCGAAAATCAGTTTGTGCTATGGTGTAAGAAGTAAGTCAAATGGATATAGAGGGCCCCATCCCGTTCCTCGCTATGGCCATCATTTCCGGAATGAGAGACCCTAATATTTTAGGTACCCAAAAAATAAGGCTAGAAAAAATTGCGACTGACTTGCTGGATTTTAGCGGTGCTTATTACTGACCATGCCAGAATGCTACAGCTAAAATGGCGGGCCTCTAAGCCGCTCCGTTGTCCTTGTGTAGAGAAAGTTCTGTTTGGGAAGGTCAAATGACCATTTTTTTAAAATTTGCCGGCCTCTCCCGTCCAAACGCACGGGGATAGAGAGGTGTCCTTTAGGCTAAAGATAGAGTTCGAGGAGATCTATTCAAGGCACTCATCGGGTTTTTTCTCAGTATAAGTACTACGGAGTTATGGCGATTAGAATGTCGGCGGAAGGGTGATTTTAAACCCCACACCTTTCTTTCTCGAAAATCAATTTGTGCTCGCGATTCCCATTTTGATGCTATCGTGTAAGAAATAAGTCAAGGCGGAATAGAGGGCCGCATCCCGTTCCTCGTTATGGCCATGATTTCTGGAATGAGAGACCCTAATATTTAAGTACCCAAAAGAATAAGCCTAGAAAAAAGTGCGACGGATTTGCTGGATTTTAGCGGTGATTATTACAGACCTTGCGAGAATAATAGAGGTAAAATGACGGGCCTTTAAGCCGCTCCGTTCTCCTTGTGTAGAGAAAGTTCTGTTATGGAAGGTCAAAATGACCATTTTTTGAAAATTTGCCTGCGTCTCCCGTCCAAACGCACGGGGATAGAGAGTTGTCCTTTACACTAAGCATAGAGTTCGAGGAGCTCTATTCAACGCACTCATCAGGTTTTTTGTCCCTACACGTACTGCGGAGTTATGGCGGCTAGAATGTTGGCAGAAGGGTTTATCCACACTTTTTCTTTGTCGAAAATCAGTTTGTGTCGCGACGCCCACTTTGATGCTATCGTACAAGAAATAAGTCAAGGGGGAATACAGGGCCTTATCCCGTTCCTCGCTATGGTCATTATTTCCGGAATGAGAGGCCCTAATATTTCAGGTACACAAAAAAATAAGGCTAGAAAAAAGTGCTACGGACTTCCTGGATTTTAGTGGTGATTATTACTGACCATGCCAGAAAGCTACATCTAAAATTGCGGGCCTCAAATCCGCTGCGATCTTCTTGTGTAGAGAAAGTTCTGTTTTGGAAGGTTAAAATGACCATTTTTTTTAATTTTGCCGGCCTCTCCCGTCCAAACGCAGGGGGTAGAGAGTTGTCCTTTACACTAAAGATAGAGTTCGAGGAGCTCTATTCAACGGACTCATCGGGTTTTTTCTCAGTACACGTACTGCGGAGTTATGGCGGCTAGAATGTCAGCGGAAGGGTGGTTACCCTTTCCCTTTTTTTCTCGAAAAACAGTTTGTAATCGTGATTCCCGTTTTTGAAGCTATCGTGTAAGAACTAAGTCAAGGGGGAATAGAGGGCCGCATCCCGATCCTCGTTATGGCCATTATACCCGGAATTAGACACCAAAATATTTTAGGTACCCAAAAAAATAAGGCTAGAAACAATGCGACGGGTTTGCTGCATTTTAGCGGTGATTATTACTGCCCATATGAGAATGCTACAGCTAAAATGGCGGGCCCCTAAATCACTCCGTTATCCATTTGTAGGAAAATTCTCTTTTGGAAAATAAATGGCCATTTTCTGAAGATTTGCCGGCCTCTCCCCTGCAAAAGCACGGGGATAGAGAGTTGTCCCTTACACCAAAGCTAGAGTTCGAGGAGCTCTATTCAACGGACTAATCGGGGTTTTTCTCAGTACAAGTACTGCGGAGTTATGGCGGCTACATAGTCGGCGGAAGGGTGGTTTAAACCCTTCCCCTCTTTGTCTCCAAAATCAGATTGTATTGGCGATTCCCATTTTGATGCTATCGTGTAAGAACTGAGTCAAGGGGGAATAGAAGGCCGCATCCATTTCCTCGTTATGGCCATTATTTCCGGAATTAGAGACCCAAATATTTTAGGTATACAAAAAAATAAGGCTAGGAAAACTGCGACGGATTTGCTGCATTTCAGCGAGGATTATTACTGACCATGCGAGAATGCTACAGCTAAATTGGCGGGCCTCTAAGCCGCTCCGTTCTCCTTGTGTAGAGAAAGTTCTGTTTTGGAAGGTCAAAATGACCATTTTTTGAAAATTTGCCGGGCTCTCCCGTCAAAACGCACGGGGATAGAGAGTTGTCCTTTACACTAAGCATAGAGGTCGAGGAGCTCTATTCAACGCTCTCATCGGTTTTTTCTCAGTACACGTACTGCGGAGTTACGGCGGCTAAATTTCGGCGGAAAATCATTTTGTGCTCGCAATTCCCATTTTGATGCTATCGTGTAAGAACTAAGTCAAGGGGGAATAGAGGGCCGCATCCCGTTCCTCGTTATGGCAATTATTTCCGGAATTAGAGACCCAAATATTGTAGGTACCCAAAAAAATAAGGCTAGAAAAACTGCGACGGATTTGCTGCATTTTAGCGGGGATTGTTACTGACCATGCGAGAAGGCTACAGCTAAAATGGCGGGCATCTAAGCCGCTGCGATCTCCTTTGTAGAGAAAAATCTGTTTTGGAAGGACAAAATGGCCATTTTTTTGCAAATTTTTCGGCCTCTCCCGTCCAAACGCACGGGGACAGAGAGTTGTCCTTTATACTAAAGATAGAGTTAGAGGAGCTCTATTGAACGCACTCATCGGGTTTTTTCTCAGCACACGTACTGCGGAGTTATGGCGGCTAGAATGTCGGCGGAAGGGTGGAAAATCAATTTGTCCTCGCGATTCCCATTTTGATGCTATCGTATAAGAACAAAGACAAGGGGGAAAAGAGGGCCGCATCCCGTTCCTCGTTATGGCCATTATTTCCGGAATTAGAGACCCAAATATTTTAGGTAACCAAAAAAATAAGGCTAGAAAAAAGTGCGACGGAATTGCCTCAATTTAGCGGCGATTATTACTGACCATACGAGAATGCTACAGCTAAAATGGCGAGCCTCTAAGCCGCTCGGTTCTCCTTGTGTAGAGAATGTTCTGTTTTGGAAGATCAAAATGACCATTTTTTGAAATTTTGCCGGCCTCTCCCGTCCAAACGCACGGTGACAGAGAGTGTCCTTTATACTAAAGATAGAGTTCGAGGAGCTCTATTCAACGCACTCATCGGTTTTTTCCTCAGTACACGTACTGCAGAGTTATGGTGGCTACAATGTCGGCGGAAGGGTAACCAAGCCCTTTTTTTCTCGAAAATCAGTTTGTGCTCGCGATTCCCATTTTGATGCTATCGTGTAAGAACTAAGTCTAGGGGGAATAGAGGCCGCATTCCGTTCCTCGTTATGACCATTATATCCGGAATTAGAGACCTAAACATTTTAGGTACCCAAAAAAATAAGGCTAGAAAAAAGTGCGACGGATTTGCTGCATTTTACCGGCGATTATTACTGACCATGCGATAATGCTACTGCTAAAATGGCGGGCCTCTAAGCCGAAACGTTCTCCTTGTGTAGAAAAAGTTATGTTTGGAACGTCAAAATGACCATTTTTTGAAATTTTGCCGGCCTCTCCCGTCCAAACGCACGGGGATAGAGAGTTGTCCTTTACACTAAAGATAGAGTTCCAGGAGGTCTATTCAACGCACTTATCCGGTTTTTTTTTTCATTACACGTACTGCGGAGTTATGGCGGCTAGAATGTCGGCGGAAGTGTGGTTTAAACGCTTCCTCTTTTCTTCTCGAAAAACAGTTTGTGCTCGCGATTCCCATTTTGAAGCTATCGTGTAAGAACTAAGTCAAGGGGAATTAAGGGCCGCATCCCGTTCCTCGTTATGGCCATTATTTCCGGAATTAGAAACCCAAATGTTTTAGGTACCCAAGAAAATAAGGCTAGGAAAAAGTGCGACGGATTTGCTGCATTTTAGCGGCGATTATTACTGACCATGCGAGAATGCTACATTTAAAATTGCCGACCTCTAAGCCGTTCCGTTCTCCTTGTGTAGAAAAAGTTCTGTTTTGGAAGGTCAAATTGACCATTATTTGAAATATTGCCGGCCCCTCCCGTCCAAACGCACGGGGATAGAGAGTTGTCCTTTACACTAAAGATAGAGTTCGAGGAGCTCTATTCAACGCACTCATTGGGTTTTTTTTCTCAGTACATGTACTGCGGAGTTATGGCGGCTAGATTGTCAGCGAAAGTTTAGTTTAAACCCTTCCCCATTTTTTCTAGAAAATCAGTTTGTGCTCGCGATTCCCATTTTGATGCTATCGTGAAAGAACTAAAACAAATGGGAATAGAAGGTCGCATCCCGTACCTTTTCATGGCCATTATTTCCGGAATTAGAGACCCTAATATTTTAAGTACCCAAAAAATACGGCTAGAAAAAGTGCGACGGATTTGCTGCATTTTAGCGGGTATTTTTACCGACCATGCAAGAATGCTACAGCTAAAATGGCGGGCCTCTAAGCCGCTCCTTTCTCCTTGTGTAGAGAAAGTTCTGTTGTGGAAGGTCAAAATAACCATTTTTTGAAATTTTGTCGGCCTCTCCCGCCAAACGCACGGGGATAGAGAGTTGTCCTTTACACTAAAGATAGAGTTCGAGGAGCTCTATTCAACGCACTCATCGTGTTTTTTCTCAGTACACGTACTGCGGAGTTATGGCGGCTAGAATGTCGGCGGAAGGGTGGTTTAAACCCTTCCCCTTTATTTCTCGAAAATCAGTTTCTGCTCGCGATTTCCATTTTGATGCTATCGTGTAAGGACAAAGTCAAGGGGGAATAGAGGGTCGCATCCCGTTCGTCGTTATGGCCATTATTTCCGGAATTAGAGACCCAACTATTTTGGGTACCCAAAAAATACGGCTAGAAAAAAGTGCGACGGATTTGCTGCATTTTAGCGGGGATTATTACTGACCATGCGAGAATGCTACAGCTAAAGTGGCGGGCCTCTAAGCCGCTCCGTTCTCCTTGTGTAGAGAAAGTTCTGTTTTGGGAGTTCAAAACGAAAATTTTTGGAAATTTTGCCGGGCTCTCCCGTCCAAACGCACGGGGATAGAGAGTTGTCCTTTACACCAAAGATAGAGTTCGAGGAGCTCTATTCAACGCACTCATCGTGTTTTTTCACAGTACACGTACTGCGGAGTTTTGGCGGCTAGGATGTCGGCGGAAGGGTGGTTTAAACCCTTCCCCTTTTTTTCTCGAAAATCAGTTTGTGCTCGCTATTCCCATTTTGATGCTATCGTGTAAGAACTAAGTCAAATGGGAATAGAGGGCCGCATCCCGTTCCTCGTTGTGGCCATTATTTCCGGAATTAGAGACCCTAATATTTTAGGTACCCAAGAAAATACGGCTAGAAAAAAGTGCGACGGATTTGCTGCATTTTAGCGGGGATTATTACTGACCATGCGAGAATGCTACAGCTAAAATGGCGGGCCTCTAAGCCGCTCCGTTCTCCTTGTGTAGATAAAGTTCTATTTTGGAAGGACAAAATGACCATTTTTTGAAATTTTGCCGGCCCCTCCCGTCCAAACGCACGGGGATAGACAGTTGTCCTTGACACTAAAGATAGAGTTCGAGGAGCTCTATTCAACGCAATCATCGTGTTTTTTCTCAGTAAACGTACTGCGGAGTTATGGCGGCTAGAATGTCCTCGAAAATCAGTTCGTGCTCGCGATTCCCATTTTGATGCTATCGTGTAAGGACAAAGTCATGTGGGAATAGAGGGTCGCATCCCGTTCCTCGTTATGGCCATTATTTCCGAAATTAGGGACCCAAATATTTTAGGTACCCAAAAAAAATAAGGCTAGAAAAAAGTGCGACGGATTTGCTGCATTTTAGCGGGGATTATTACTGACCATGCGAGAATGCTACAGCTAAAATGGCGGGCCTCTAAGCCGCTCCGTTCTCCTTGTGTAGAGAAAGTTCTGTTTTGGAAGGTCAAAATGACTATTTTTTGAAATTTTGCCGGCCTCTCCCGTCCAAACGCACGGGGATAGAGAGATGACCTTTACACTAAAGATAGAGTTCGAGGAGCTCTATTCAACGCACTTATCGTTTTTTTTTCTCAGTACACGTACTGCGGAGTTATGGCGGCTAGAATGTCGGCGGAAGGGTGGTTTACCTTCCCCTTTATTTCTCGAAAATCAGTTTGTGCTCGCTATTCCCATTTTCATGCTATCGTGTAAGAACTAAGTCAAATGCGAATAGGGGGCCGCATCCCGTTCCTCGTTGTGGCCATTATTTCCGGAATTAGCGACCCTAATATTTTAGGTACCCAAGAAAATACGGCTAGAAAAAAGTGCGACGGATTTGCTGCATATTAGCGGGGATTATTACTGACCATGCGAGAATGCTACAGCTAAAATGGCGGGCCTCTAAGCCGCTCCGTTCTCCTTGGGTAGGGAAAGATCTGTTTTGGAAGGTCAAAATGACCATTTTTTGAAATTTTGCCGGCCTCTCCCGTCCAAACGCACGGGGATAGAGAGTTGTCCTTTACACTAAAGATAGAGTTCGAGGAGCTGTATTAAACGCACTCATCGGTTTTTTCCTCAGTACACGTACTGCGGAGTTATGGCGGCTAGAATGTCGGCGGAAGGGTGGTTTAACCCTTCCCCTTTTTTTCTCGAAAATCAGTTTGTGCTATCGATTCCCATTTTGATGCTATCGTGAAAGAACTAAGACAAGGGGGAATAGAAGGTCGCATCCCGTTCCTTGTCATGGCCATTATTTCAGGAATTAGAGACCCTAATATTTTAAGTACCCAAAAAAATACGGCTAGAAAAAAGTGCGACGGATTTGCTGCATTTTAGCGGGTATTATTACCGACCATGCGAGAATGCTACAGCTAAAATGGCGGGCCTCTAAGGCGCTCCTTTCTCCTTGTGTAGAAAAAGTTCTGTTGTGGAAGGTCAAAATAACAATTTTTTGAAATTTTGTCGGCCTCTCCCGCCAAACGCACGGGGACAGAGAGTTGTCCTTTAAACTAAGGATAGAGTTCGAGGAGCTCTATTCAACGCACTCATCGTGTTTTTTCTCAGTACACGTACTGCGGAGTTATGGCGGCTAGAATGTCGGCGGAAGGGTGGTTTAAACCCTTCCCCTTTTTTTCTCGAAAATCAGTTTCTGCTCGCGATTTCCATTTTGATGCTATCGTGTAAGGACAAAGTCAAGGGGGAATAGAGGGTCGCATCCCGTTTCTCGTTATGGCCATTATTTCTGGAATTAGGGACCCAAATATTTTAGGTACCCAAAAAAAATAAGGCTAAAAAAAAGTGCGACGGATTTGCTGCATTTTAGCGGGGATTATTACTGACCATGCGAGAATGCTACAGCTAAAATGGCGGGCCTCTAAGCCGCTCCGTTCTCCTTGTGTAGAGAAAGTTCTGTTTTGGAAGGTAAAAATGACCATTTTTTCAAATTTTGCCGGCCTCTCCCGTCCAAACGCACGGGGATAGAGAGTTGTCCTTTACACTAAAGATAGAGTTCGAGGAGCTCTATTCAACGCACTCATCGTCTTTTTTTCTCAGTACACGTACTGCGGAGTTATGGCGGGTAGAATGTCGGCGGAAGGGTGGTTTAACCCTTCCCCTTTTTTTCTCGAAAATCAGTTTGTGCTCGCTATTCCCATTTTGATGCTATCGTGTAAGAACTAATCAAATGGGAATAGAGGGCCGCATCCCGTTCCTCGTTGTGGCCATTATTTCCGGAATTAGAGACCCTAATATTTTAGGTACCCAAGAAAATATGGCTAGAAAAAAGTGCGAAGGATTTGCTGCATTTTAGCGGGGATTATTACTGACCATGCGAGAATGCTACAGCTAAAATGGCGGGCCTCTAGGCCGCTCCGTTCTCCTTGTGTAGAGAAAGTTCTATTTTGGAAGGTCAAAATGACCATTTTTTGAAATTTTGCCGGCCCCTCCCGTCCAAACGCACGGGGATAGAGAGTTGTCCTTTACACTAAAGATAGAGTTCGAGGAGCTCTATTCAACGCACTCATCGTTTTTTTCTCAGTCCACGTACTGCGGAGTTATGGCGGCTAGAATGTCGGCGGAAGGGTGGTTCCTTCCCCTTTTTTTCTCGAAAATCAGTTTGTGCTCGCTATTCCCATTTTGATGCTATCGTGTAAGAACTAAGTCAAATGGGAATAGAGGGCCGCATCCCGTTCCTCGTTGTGGCCATTATTTCCGGAATTAGACACCCTAATATTTTAGGTACCCAAGAAAATACGGCTAGAAAAAAGTGCGACGGATTTGCTGCATTTTAGCGGGTATTATTACTGACCATGCGAGAATGCTACAGCTAAAATGGCGGGCCTCTAAGCCGCTCCTTTCTCCTTGTGTAGAGAAAGTTCTGTTGTGGAAGATCAAAATAACCATTTTTTGAAATTTTGTCGGCCTCTCCCGCCAAATGCACGGGGATTGAGAGTTGTCCTTTACACTAAAGATAGAGTTCGAGGAGCTCTATTCAACGCACTCATCGTGTTTTTTCTCAGTACACGTACTGCGGAGTTATGGCGGCTAGAATGTCGGCGGAAGGGTGGTTTGAACCCTTCCCCTTTTTTTTTTCGAAAATCAGTTTCTGCTCGCGATTTCCATTTTGATGCTATCGTGTAAGGACAAAGTCAAAGGGGGAATAGAGGGTCGGATCCCGTTCCTCGTTATGGCCATTATTTCCGGAATTAGGGACCCAAATATTTTAGGTACCCAAAAAAATAAGGCTAGAAAAAAGTGCGACGGATTTGCTACATTTTAGCGGGGATTATTACTGACCATGCGAGAATGCTACAGCTAAAATGGCGGGCCTCTAAGCCGCTCCGTTCTCCTTGTGTAGAGAAAGTTCTGTTTTGGAAGGTCAAAATGACCATTTTTTTAAATTTTGCCGGCCTCTCCCGTCCAAACGCACGGGGATAGAGAGTTGTCCTTTACACTAAAGATAGAGTTCGAGGAGCTCTATTCAACGCACTCATCGTGTTTTTTCTCAGTACACGTACTGCGGAGTTATGGCGGCTAGAATGTCGGAGGAAGGGTGGTTTAACCCGTCCCCTTTTTTTCTCGAAAATCAGTTTGTGCTCGCGATTCCCATTTTGATGCTATCGTGAAAGAACTAAGACAAGGGGGAATAGAAGGTCGCATCCCGTTCCTTGTCATGGCCATTATTTCCGGAATTAGAGACCCTAATATTTTAAGTACCCAAAAAATACGGCTAGAAAAAAGTGCGACGGATTTGCTGCATTTTAGCGGGTAATATTACCGACCATGCGAGAATGCTACAGCTAAAATGGCGGGCCTCTAAGCCGCTCCTTTCTCCTTGTGTAGAGAAAGTTCTGTAGTGGAAGGTCAAAATAACCATTTTTTGAAATTTTGTCGGCCTCTCCCGCAAAACGCACGGGGATAGAGAGTTGTCCTTTACACTAAAGATAGAGTTCGAGGAGCTCTATTCAACGCACTCATCGTGTTTTTTCTCAGTACACGTACTGCGGAGTTATGGCGGCTAGAATGTCGGCGGAAGGGTGGTTTAAACCCTTCCCCTTTTTTTCTCGAAAATCAGTTTCTGCTCGCGATTTCAATTTTGATGCTATCGTGTAAGGACAAAGTCAAGGGGGAATAGAGGGTCGTATCCCGTTCGTCGTTATGGCCATTATTTCCGGAATTAGGGACCCAAATATTTTAGGTACCCAAAAAAAATAAGGCTAGAAAAAATGTGACGGATTTGCTGCATTTTTGCGGGGATTATTACTGACCATGCGAGAATGCTACAGCTAAAATGGCGGGCCTATAAGCCGCTCCGTTCTCCTTGTGTAGAGAAAGTTCTGTTTTGGAATGTCAAAATGACCATTTTTTGAAATTTTGCCGGCCTCTCCCGTCCAAACGCACGGGGATAGAGAGTTGTCCTTTACACCAAAGATAGAGTTCGAGGAGCTCTATTCAACGCACTCATCGTGTTTTTTCTCAGTACACGTACTGCGGAGTTATGGCGGCTAGAATCAGTTTGTGCTCGCTATTCCCATTTTGATGCTATCGTGTAAGAACTAAGTCAAATGGGAATAGAGGGCCGCATCCCGTTCCTCGTTGTGGCCATTATTTCCGGAATTAGAGACCCTAATATTTTAGGTATACCAAGAAAATACGGCTAGAAAAAAGTGCGACGGATTTGCTGCATTTTAGCGGGGATTATTACTGACCATGCGAGAATGCTACAGCTAAAATGGCGGGCCTCTAAGCCGCTACGTTCTCCTTGTGTAGAGAAAGTTCTATTTTGGAAGGTCAAAATGACCATTTTTTGAAACTTTGCCGGCCCCTCCCGTCCAAACGCACGGGGATAGAGAGTTGTCCTTTACACTAAAGATAAGAGTTCGAGGAGCTCTATTCAACGCACTCATCGTGTTTTTTCTCAGTACACGTACTGCGGAGTTATGGCGGCTAGAATGTCGGCGGAAGGGTGGTTTAAACCCTTCCCCTTTATATCTCGAAAATCAGTTTGTTCTCGCTATTCCCATTTTGATGCTATCGTGTAAGAACTAAGTCAAATGGGAATAGAGGGCCGCATCCCGTTCCTCGTTGTGGCCATTATTTCCGGAATTAGAGACCCTAATATTTTAGTACCCAAGAAAATACGGCTAGAAAAAAGTGCGACGGTTTTGCTGCATATTAGCGGGGATTATTACTGACCATGCGAGAATGCTACAGCTAAAATGGCGGGCCTCTAAGCCGCTCCGTTCTCCTTGTGTAGAGAAAGATCTGTTTTGGAAGGTCAAAATGACCATTTTTTGAAATTTTGCCGGCCTCTCCCGTCCAAACGCACGGGGATAGAGTGTTGTCCTTTACACTAAAGATAGAGTGCGAGGAGCTCTATTCAACGCACACATCGTGTTTTTTCTCAGTACACGTACTGCGGAGTTATGGCGGCTAGAATGTCGGCGGAAGGGTGGTTTAACCCTTCCCCTTTTTTTCTCGAAAATATGTTTGTGCTAGCGATTCCCATTTTGATGCTATCGTGAAAGAACTAAGACAAGGGGGAATAGAGTGTCGCATCCCTTTCCTCGTTATGGCCATTATTTCCGGAATTAGAGACCCAAATATTTTAGGTACCCAAAAAAAATAAGGCTAGAAAAAAGTGCGACGGATTTGCTGCATTTTAGCGGGGATTATTACTGACCATGCGAGAATGCTACAGCTAAAATGGCGGGCCTCTAAGCCGCTACGTTCTCCTTGTGTAGAGAAAGTTCTATTTTGGAAGGTCAAAATGACCATTTTTTGAAATTTTGCCGGCCCCTCCCGTCCAAACGCACGGGGATAGAGAGTTGTCCTTTACACTAAAGATAAGAGTTCGAGGAGCTCTATTCAACGCACTCATCGTGTTTTTTCTCAGTACACGTACTGCGGAGTTATGGCGGCTAGAATGTCGGCGGAAGGGTGGTTTAAACCATTCTCCTTTATATCTCGAAAATCAGTTTGTGCTCGCTATTCCCATTTTGATGCTATCGTGTAAGAACTAAGTCAAATGGGAATAGAGGGCCGCATCCCGTTCCTCGTTGTGGCCATTATTTCCGGAATTAGAGACCCTAATATTTTAGGTACCCAAGAAAATACGGCTAGAAAAAAGTGCGAAGGATTTGCTGCATTTTAGCGGGGATTATTACTGACCATGCGAGAATGCTACAGCTAAAAAGGCGGGCCTCTAGGCCGCTCCGTTCTCCTTGTGTAGACAAAGTTCTATTTTGGAAGGTCAAAATGACCATTTTTTGAAATTTTGCCGGCCCCTCCCGTCCAAACGCACGGGGATAGAGAGTTGTCCTTTACACTAAAGATAGAGTTCGAGGAGCTCTATTCAACGCACTCATCGTTTTTTTCTCAGTCCACGTACTGCGGAGTTATGGCGGCTAGAATGTCGGCGGAAGGGTGGTTTAAACCCTTCCCCTTTTTTTCTCGAAAATCAGTTTGTGCTCGCTATTCCCATTTTGATGCTATCGTGTAAGAACTAAGTCAAATGGGAATAGAGGGCCGCATCCCGTTCCTCGTTGTGGCCATTATTTCCGGAATTAGAGACCCTAATATTTTAGATACCCAAGAAAATACGGCTAGAAAAAAGTGCGACGGATTTGCTGCATTTTAGCGGGGATTATTACTGACCATGCGAGAATGCTACAGCTAAAATGGCGGGCCTCTAAGCCGCTCCGTTCTCCTTGTGTAGACAAAGTTCTGTTTTGGAAGGTCAAAATGACCATTTTTTGAAAATTTGCCGGCCTCTCCCGTCCAAACGCACGGGGATAGAGAGTTGTCCTTTACACTAAAGTTAGAGTTCGAGGAGCTCTATTAAACGCACTCATCGTGTTTTTCCTTAGTACACGTACTGCGGAGTTATGGCGGCTAGAATGTCGGCTGAAGGGTGGTTTCACCCTTCCCCTTATTTTCAAGAAAATCAGTTTGTGCTCGCGACTCCCATTTTGATGCTATCGTGAAAGAACTAAGACAAGGGGGAAAAGAAGGTCGCATCCCGTTCCTTGTCAAGGCCATTATTTCCGGGATTAGAGACTCTAATATTTTAAGTACCCAAAAAAATACGGCTAGAAAAAAGTGCGACGGATTTGCTGCATTTTAGCGGGTATTATTACCGACCTTGCAAGAATGCTACAGCTAAAATGGCGGGCCTCTAAGCCGCTCCTTTCTCCTTGTGTAGAGAAAGTTCTGTTTTGGAAGGTCAAAATAACCATTTTTTGAAATTTTGCCGGCCTCTCCCGTCCAAACGCACGGGGATAGAGAGTTGTCCTTTACACTAAAGATAGAGTTCGAGGAGCTCTATTCTACGCACTCATCGTGTTTTTTCTCAGTACACGTACTGCGGAGTTATGGCGGCTAGAATGTCGGCGGAAGGGTGGTTCCTCCTTCCCCTTTTTTCCTCGAAAATCAGTTTGTGCTCGCGATTCCCATTATGATGCTATCGTGTAAGAACTAAGTCAAGGGGGAATAGAGGGTCGCATCCCGTTCCTCGTTGTGGCCATTATTTCCGGAATTAGAGACCCTAATATTTTAGGTACCCAAGAAAATACGGCTAGAAAAAAGTGGGACGGATTTGCTGCATTTTAGCGGGGATTATTACTGACCATGCGAGAATGCTACAGCTAAAATGGCGGGCCTCTAAGCCGCTCCGTTCTCCTTGTGTAGAGAAAGTTCAATTTTGGAAGGTCAAAATGACCATTTTTTGAAATTTTGCCGGCCCCTGCCGTCCAAACGCACGGGGATAGAGAGTTGTCCTTTACACTGAGGATAGAGTTCGAGGAGCTCTATTCAACACACTCATCGTGTTTTTTCTCAGTACACGTACTGCGGAGTTATGGCGGCTAGAATGTCGGCGGAAGGGTGGTTTGAACCCTTTCCCTTTTTTTTTTCGAAAATCAGTTTCTGCTCGCGATTTCCATTTTGATGCTATCGTGTAAGGACAAAGTCAAGGGGGAATAGAGGGTCGGATCCCGTTCCTCGTTATGGCCATTATTTCCGGAATTAGGGACCCAAATATTTTAGGTACCCAAAAAAAATAAGGCTAGAAAAAAGTGCGACGGATTTGCTGCATTTTAGCGGGTATTATTACTGACCATGCGAGAATGCTACAGCTAAAATGGCAGACCTCTAAGCCGCTCCGTTCTCCTTGTGTAGAGAAAGTTCTGTTTTGGGAGGTCAAAATGACCATATTTTTTAAATTTGCCGGCCTCTCCCGTCCAAACGCAAGGGGATAGAGTGTTGTCCTTTACACTAAAGATAGAGTTCGAAAAGCTCTATTCAACGCACTCATCGTATTTTTTCTCAGTACACGTACTGCGGAGTTATGGCGGCTAGAATGTCGGCGGAAGGGTGGTTTAAACCCTTCCCCTTTTCTCCTCGAAAATCAGTTTGTGCTCGCGATTCCCATTTTGATGCTATCTTGTAAGAACTAAGTCAAGGGGGAATAGAGGGTCGCATCCCGTTCCTCGTTATGGCCATTATTTCCGGAATTAGAGACCCAAATATTTTAGGTACCCAAAAAAAATAAGGCTAGAAAAAATTGTGACGGATTTGCTGCATTTTAGCGGGGATTATTACTGACCATGCGAGAATGGTACAGCTAAAATGGCGGGCCTCTAGGCCGCTCCGTTCTCCTTGTGAAGAGAAAGTTCTGTTTTGGAAGGTCAAAATGACCATTTTTTGAAATTTTGCCGGCCCCTCCCGTCCAAACGCACGGGGTAGAGAGTTGTCCTTTACACTAAAGATAGAGTTCGAGGAGCTCTATTCAACGCACTCATCGTGTTTTTTCTCAGTACACGTACTGCGGAGTTATGGCGGCTAGAATGTCGGCGGAAGGGTGGTTTAAACCCTTCCCCTTTTTTTCTCGAAAATCAGTTTATGCTCGCTATTCCCATTCTGATAATATCGTGTAAGAACTAAGTCAAATGGGAATAGAGGGCCGCATCCGCTCCTCGTTGTGGCCATTATTTCCGGAATTAGAGACCCTAGTATTTTAGGTACCCAAGTTAATACGGCTAGAAAAAAGTGCGACGGATTTGCTGCATTTTAGCGGGGATTATTACTGACCATGCGAGAATGCTACAGCTAAAATGGCGGGCCTCTAAGCCGCTACGTTCTCCTTGTGTAGAGAAAGTTCTATTTTGGAAGGTCAAAATGACCATTTTTTCAAATTTTGCCGGCCCCTCCCGTCCAAACGCACGGGGATAGAGAGTTGTCCTTTACACTAAAGATAAGAGTTCGAGGAGCTCTATTCAACGCACTCATCGTGTTTTTTCTCAGTACACGTACTGCGGAGTTATGGCGGCTAGAATGTCGGCGGAAGGGTGGTTTAAACCCTTCTCCTTTATATCTCGAAAATCAGTTTGTGCTCGCTATTCCCATTTTGATGCTATCGTGTAAGAACTAAGTCAAATGGGAATAGAGGGCCGCATCCCGTTCCTCGTTGTGGCCAATATTTCCGGAATTAGAGACCCTAATATTTTAGGTACCCAAGAAAATACGGCTAGAAAAAAGTGCGACGGATTTGCTGCATATTAGCGGGGATTATTACTGACCATGCGAGAATGCTACAGCTAAAATGGCGGGGCTCTAAGCCGCTCCGTTCTCCTTGTGTAGAGAAAGTTCTGTTTTGGAAGGCCAAAATGACCATTTTTTGAAATTTTGCAAGCCTCTACCGTCCAAACGCACGGGGATAGAGAGTTGTCCTTTACACTAAAGATAGAGTGCGAGGAGCTCTATTCAACGCACTCATCGTGTTTTTTCTCAGTACACATACTGCGGAGTTATGGCGGCTAGAATGTCGGCGGAAGGGTGGTTTAACACTTCCCCTTTTTTTCTCGGAAATCAGTTTGTGCTCGCTATTCCCATTTTGATGCTATCGTGTAAGATCTAAGTCAAATGGGAATAGAGGGCCGCATCCCGTTCCTCGTTGTGGCCATTATTTCCGGAATTAGAGACCCTAATATTTTAGGTACCCAAGAAAATACGGCTAGAAAAAAGTGCGAAGGATTTGCTGCATTTTAGCGGGGATTATTACTGACCATGCGAGAATGCTACAGCTAAAATGGCGGGCCTCTAGGCCGCTCCGTTCTCCTTGTGTAGAGAAAGTTCTATTTTGGAAGGTCAAAATGACCATTTTTTGAAATTTTGCCGGCCCCTCCCGTCCAAACGCACGGGGATAGAGAGTTGTCCTTTACACTAAAGTTAGAGTTCGAGGAGCTCTATTAAACGCACTCATCGTGTTTTTCCTCAGTACACGTACTGCGGAATTATGGCGGCTAGAATGTCGGCGGAAGGGTGGTTTAACCCTTCCCCTTATTTTCTCGAAAATCAGTTTGTGCTCGCGACTCCCATTTTGATGCTATCGTGAAAGAACTAAGACAAGGGGGAAAAGAAGGTCGCATCCCGTTCCTTGTCAAGGCCATTATTTCCGGGATTAGAGACTCTAATATTTTAAGTACCCAAAAAAATACGGCTAGAAAAAAGTGCGACGGATTTGCTGCATTTTAGCGGGTATTATTACCGACCATGCGAGAATGCTACAGCTAAAATGGCGGGCCTCTAAGCCGCTCCTTTCTCCTTGTGTAGAGAAAGTTCTGTTTTGGAAGGTCAAAATAACCATTTTTTGAAATTTTGCCGGCCTCTCCCGTCCAAACGCACGGGGATAGAGAGTTGTCCTTTACACTAAAGATAGAGTTCGAGGAGCTCTATTCAACGCACTCATCGTGTTTTTTCTCAGTACACGTACTGCGTAGTTATGGCGGCTAGAATGTCGGCGGAAAGGTGGTTTGAACCCTTCCCCTTTTTTTTTTTTTTCGAAAATCAGTTTCTGCTCGCGATTTCCATTTTGATGCTATCGTGTAAGGACAAAGTCAAGGGTGAATAGAGGGTCGGATCCCGTTCCTCGTTATGGCCATTATTTCCGGAATTAGGGACCCAAATATTTTAGGTACCCAAAAAAAATAAGGCTAGAAAAAAGTGCGACGGATTTGCTACATTTTAGCGGGGATTATTACTGACCATGCGAGAATGCTACAGCTAAAATGGCGGGCCTCTAAGCCGCTCCGTTCTCCTTGTGTAGAGAAAGTTCTGTTTTGGAAGGTCAAAATGACCATTTTTTTAAAATTTGCCGGCCTCTCCCGTCCAAACGCACGGGGATAGAGAGTTGTCCTTTACACTAAAGATAGAGTTCGAGGAGCTCTATTCAACGCACTCATCGTGTTTTTTCTCAGTACACGTACTGCGGAGTTATGGCGGCTAGAATGTCGGCGAAAATCAGTTTGTGCTCGCTATTCCCATTTTGATGCTTTCATGTAAGAACTAAGTCATTTGGGAATAGAGGGCCGCATCCCGTTCCTCGTTGTGGCCATTATTTCCGGAATTATAGACCCTAATATTTTAGGTATCCAAAAAAATACGGCTAGAAAAAAGTGCGACGAATTTGCTGCATTTTAGCGGGGATTATTACTTATCATGCGAGAATGCTACATCTAAAATTGCGGGCCTCTAAGCCGCTCCGTTCTCCTTGTGTAGTGATAGTTCTGTTTTGGAAGGTCAAAATGACCATTTTTTGAAATTTTGCCGGCCTCTCCCGTCCAAACACACGGTGATAGAGAGTTGTCCTTTACACTAAAGATAGAGTTCGATTAGCTCTATTAAACGCACTCATCGTGTTCTTTCTCAGTACAAGTACTGCGGAGTTATGGCGGCTAGAATGTCGGCGGAAGGGTGGTTTAAACCCTTCCCCTTTTTTTCTCGAAAATCAGTTTCTGCTCTGCATTCCCATTTTGAAGCTATCGTGTAAGGACAAAGTAATGTGGGAATAGAGGGTCGCATCCCGTTCCTCGTTATGGCCATTTTTTCCGGAATTAGGGACCCAAATATTGTAGGTACCCAAAAAAAATAAGGCTAGAAAAAGTGCGGCGGATTTGCTGCATTTTAGCGGGGATTATTACTGACCATGCGAGAATGCTACAGCTAAAATGGCGGGCCTCTAAGCCGCTCCGTTCTCCTTGTGTAGAGAAATATCTGTTTTGGAAGGTCAAAATGACCATTTTTTGAAATTTTGCCGGCCTCTCCCGTCCAAACGCACGGGGATAGAGAGTTGTCCTTTACACTAAAGATAGAGTTCGAGGAGCTCTATTCAACGCACTCATCGTGTTTTTTCTCAGTACACGTACTGCGGAGTTATGGCGGCTAGAATGTCGGCGGAAGGGTGGTTTAAACCCTTCCCCTTTATATCTCGAAAATCAGTTTGTGCTCGCTATTCCCATTTTGATGCTATCGTGTAAGAACTAAGTCAAATGGGAATAGAGGGCCGCATCCCGTTCCTCGTTGTGGCCATTATTTCCGGAATTAGAGACCCTAATATTTTAGGTACCCAAGAAAATACGGCTAGAAAAAAGTGCGACGGATTTGCTGCATATTAGCGGGGATTATTACTGACCATGCGAGAATGCTACAGCTAAAATGGCAGACCTCTAAGCCGCTCCGTTCTCCTTGTGTAGAGAAAGTTCTGTTATGGGAGGTCAAAATGACGATATTTTTTAATTTTGCCAGCCTCTCCCGTCCAAACGCACGGGGATAGAGAGTTGTCCTTTACACTAAAGATAGAGTTCGAGGAGCTCTATTCAACGCACTCATCGTATTTTTTCTCAGTACACGTACTGCGGAGTTATGGCGGCTAGAATGTCGGCGGAAGGGTGGTTTAAACCCTTCCCCTTTTTTCCTCGAAAATCAGTTTGTGCTCGCGATTCCCATTTTGATGCTATCGTGTAAGAACTAAGTCAAGGGGGAATAGAGGGTCGCATCCCGTTCCTCGTTATGGCCATTATTTCCGGAATTAGAGACCCAAATATTTTAGGTACCCAAAAAAAATAAGGCTAGAAAAAAGTGTGACGGATTTGCTGCATTTTAGCGGGCATTATTACTGACCATGCGAGAATGCTACAGCTAAAATGGCGGGCCTCTAGGCCGCTCCGTTCTCTTTGTGTAGAGAAAGTTCTGTTTTGGAAGGTCAAAATGACCATTTTTTGAAATTTTGCCGGCCTCTCCCGTCCAAACGCACGGGGATAGAGAGTTGTCCTTTACACTAAAGAAAGAGTTCCAGGAGCTCTTATCAACGCACTCATCGTGTTTTTTCTCAGTACACGTACTGCGGAGTAATGGCGGCTAGAATGTCGGCGAAAATCAGTTTGTGCTCGCTATTCCCATTTTGATGCTATCATGTAAGAACTAAGTCAATTGGGAATAGAGGGCCGCATCCCGTTCCTCGTTGTGGCCATTATTTCCGGAATTATAGACCCTAGTATTTTAGGTATCCAAAAAAATACGGCTAGAAAAAAGTGCGACGGATTTGCTGCATTTTAGCGGGGATTATTACTGATCATGCGAGAATGCTACATCTAAAATGGCGGGCCTCTAAGCCGCTCCGTTCTCCTTGTGTAGTGATAGTTCTGTTTTGGAAGGTCAAAATGACCATTTTTTGAAATTTTGCCGGCCTCTCCCGTCCAAACGCACGGTGATAGAGTGTTGTCCTTTTGCACTAAAGATAGAGTTCGAGGAGCTCTATTAAACGCACTCATCGTGTTCTTTCTCAGTACACGGACTGCGGAGTTATGGCGGCTAGAATGTCGGCGGAAGGGTGGTTTAAACCCTTCCCCTTTTTTTCTCGAAAATCAGTTTCTGCTCTGCATTCCCATTTTGAAGCTATCGTGTAAGGACAAAGTAATGTGGGAATAGAGGGTCGCATCCCGTTCCTCGTTATGGCCATTATTTCCGGAATTAGGGACCCAAATATTGTAGGTACCCAAAAAAAATAAGGCTAGAAAAAATTGCGACGGATTTGCTGCATTTTAGCGGGGATTATTACTGACCATGCGAGAATGCTACAGCTAAAATGGCGGGCCTCTAAGCCGCTCCGTTCTCCTTGTGTAGAGAAAGTTCTGTTTTGGAAGGTCAAAATGACCATTTTTTGAAATTTTGCCGGCCTCTCCCGTCCAAACGCACGGGGATAGAGAGTTGTCCTTTACACTAAAGAAAGAGTTCCAGGAGCTCTTATCAACGCAATCATCGTGTTTTTTCTCAGTACACGTACTGCGGAGTTATGGCGGCTAGAATGTCGGCGGAAGGGTGGTTTAACACTTCCCCTTTTTTTTCTCAAAAATCATTTTGTGCTCGCGATTCCCATTTTGATGCTATCGTGTAAGAACTAAGACAAGGGGGAATAGAAGGTCGCATCCCGTTCCTTGTTATGGCCATTATTTCCGGAATTAGAGACCCTAATATTTTAAGTACCCAAAAAAATACCGCTAGAAAAAAGTGCGACGGATTTGCTGCATTTTAGCGGGTATTATTACCGACCATGCGAGAATGCTACAGCTAAAATGGCGAGCCTCTAAGCCGCTCCTTTCTCTTTGTGTAGAGAAAGATCTGTTGTGGAAGGTCAAAATAACCATTTTTTTAAAGTTTGTCGCCCTCTCCCGCCAAAAGCACGGGGATAGAGAGTTGTCCTTTACACTAAAGATAGAGTACGAGGAGCTCTATTCAACGCACTTATCGTGTTTTTTCTCAGTACACGTACTGCGGAGTTATGGCGGCTAGAATGTCGGCGGAAGGGTGGTTTAATCCCTTCCCCTTTTTTCTCGAAAATCAGTTTGTGCTCGCTATTCCCATTTTGATGCTATCGTGTAAGAACTAAGTCAAATGGGAATAGAGGGCTGCATCCCATTTCCTCGTTGTGGCCACTATTTCCGGAATTAGAGACCCTAATATTTTAGATACCCAAGAAAATACGACTAGAAAAAAGTGCGACGGATTTGCTGCATTTTAGCGGGGATTATTACTGACCATGCGAGAATGCTACAGCTAAAATGGCGGGCCTCTAAGCCGCTCCTTTCTCCTTGTGTAGAGAAAGTTCTGTTTTGGAAGGTCAAAATGACAATTTTTTGAAATTTTGCCGGCCTCTCCCGTCTAAACGCACGGGGATAGAGAATTGTCCTTTACACTAAAGATAGAGTTCGAGGAGCTCTATTAAACGCACTCTTCGTGTTTTTCCTCAGTACACGTACTGCGGAGTTATGGCGGCTAGAATGTCGGCGGAAGGGTGGTTTAACCCTTCCCCTTATTTTCTCGAAAATCAGTTTGTGCTCGCGATTCCCATTTTGATGCTATCGTGAAAGAACTAAGACAAGGGGGAATAGAAGGTCGCATCCTGTTCCTTGTCATGGCCATTATTTCCGGAAATAGAGACCCTAATATTTTAAGTACCCAAAAAAATACGGCTAGAAAAATGTGCGACGGATTTGCTGCATTTTTGCGGGGATTATTACTGACCATGCGAGAATGCTACAGCTAAAATGGCGGGCCTCTAAGCCGCTCCGTTCTCCTTGTGTAGAGAAAGTTATTTTTTGGAAGGTCAAAATGACCATTTTTTGAAAATTTGCCGGCCTCTCCCGTCCAAACGCACGGGGATAGAGAGTTGTCCTTTACACTAACGATAGAGTTCGAGTAGCTCTATTCAACGCACTCATCGTGTTTCTTCTCAGTACACGTACTGCGGAGTTATGGCGGCTAGAATGTCGGCGGAAGGATGGTTTAAACCCTTCCCCTTTATATCTCGAAAATCAGTTTGTGCTCGCTATTCCCATTTTGATGCTATCGTGTAAGAACTAAGTCAAATGGGAATAGAGGGCCGCATCCCGTTCCTCGTTGTGGCCATTATTTCCGGAATTAGAGACCCTAATATTTTAGGTACCCAAGAAAATACGGCTAGAAAAATGTGCGACGGATTTGCTGCATATTAGCGGGGATTATTACTGACCATGCGAGAATGCTACAGCTAAAATGGCGGGCCTCTAAGCCGCTCCGTTCTCCTTGTGTAGTGATAGTTTTGTTTTGGAAGGTCAAAATGACCATTTTTTGAAATTTTGCCGGCCTCTCCCGTCCAAACGCACGGTGATAGAGAGTTGTCCTTTACACTAAAGATAGAGTTCGAGGAGCTCTATTCAACGCACTTATCGTGTTTTTCTCAGTACATGTACTGCGGAGTTATGGCGGCTAGAATGTCGGCGTAAGGGTTGTTTAACCCTTCCCCTTTTTTTCTCGAAAATCAGTTTATGCTCGCGATTCCCATTTTGATGCTATCGTGAAAGAACTAAGACAAGGGGGAATAGAATGTCGCATCCGGTTCCTTGTCATGGCCATTATTTCCGGAATTAGAGACCCTAATATTTTAAGAACCCAAAAAATACGGCTAGAAAAAAGTGCGACGGATTTGCTGCATTTTAGCGGGTATCATTACCGACCATGCGAGAATGCTACAGCTAAAATTGCGGGCCTCTAAGCCGCTCCTTTCTCCTTGTGTAGAGAAAGTTCTGTTGTGGAAGGTCAAAATAACCATTTTTTGAAATTTTGTTGGCCTCTCCCGCCAAACGCACGTGGATAGAGAGTTGTCCTTTACACTAAAGATAGAGTTCGAGGAGCTCTATTCAACGCACTCATCGTGTTTTATCTCAGTACACGTACTGCGGAGATATGGCGGCTAGAATGTCGGCGGAAGGGTGGTTTGAACCCTTCCCCTTTTTTTCTCGAAAATCAGTTTCTGCTCGCGATTTCCATTTTGATGCTATCGTGTAAGGACAAAGTCAAGGGGGAATAGAGGGTCGCATCACGTTCCTCGTTATGGCCATTATTTCCGGAATTAGGGACCCAAATATTTTAGGTACCCAAAAAAAATAAGGCTAGAAAAAAGTGTGACGGATTTGCTGCATTTTAGCGGGGATTATTACTGACCATGCGAGAATGCTACAGCTAAAATGGCGGGCCTCTAAGCCGCTCCGTTCTCCTTGTGTAGAGAAAGTTCTGTTTTGGAAGGTAAAAATGACCATTTTTTGAAAATTTGCCGGCCTCTCCCGTCCAAACGCACAGGGATAGAGAGTTGTCCTTTACACTAAAGATAGAGTTCGAGGAGCTCTATTCAACGCACTCATCTTCTTTTTTTCTCAGTACCCATACTGCGGAGTTATGGCGGCTAGAATGTCGGCGGAAGGGTGGTTTAACCCTTCCCCTTTTTTTCTCGAAAATCAGTTTGTGCTCGCGATTCCCATTTTGATGCTATCGAGAAAGAACTAAGACAAGGGGGAATAGAAGGTCGCATCCCGTTCCTTGTCATGGCCATTATTTCCGGAATTAGAGACCCTAATATTTTAAGTACCCAAAAAATACGGCTAGAAAAAATTGCGACGGATTTGCTGCTTTTTAGCGGGTATTATTACCGACCATGCGAGAATGCTACAGCTAAAATGGCGGGCCTCTAAGCCGCTCCTTTCTCCTTGTGTAGAGAAAGTTTTGTTGTGGAAGGTCAAAATAACCATTTTTTGAAATTTTCTCGGCCTCTCCCGCCAAACGCACGGGGATAGAGAGTTGTCCTTTACACTAAAGATAGAGTTCGAGGAGCTCTATTCAACGCACTCATCGTGTTTTTTCTCAGTACACGTACTGCGGAGTTATGGCGGCTAGAATGTCGGCGGAAGGGTGGTTTAAACCCTTCCCCTTTTTTTTCTCGAAAATCAGTTTCTGCTCGCTATTTTCATTTTGATGCTATCCTGAAAGGACAAAGTCAAGGGGGAATAGAGGGTCGCATCCCGTTCCTCGTTATGGCTATTATTTCCGGAATTAGGGACCCAACTATTTTAGGTACCCAAAAAATACGGCTAGAAAAAAGTGCGACGGATTTGCTGCATTTTAGCGGGGATTATTACTGACCATGCGAGAATGCTACACTAAAGTGGCGGGCCTCTAAGCCGCTCCGTTCTCCTTGTGTAGAGAAAGTTCTGTTTTGGGAGGTCAAAACGACCATTTTTTGAAATTTTGCCGGCCTCTCCCGTCCAAACGCACGGGGATAGAGAGTTGTCCTTTACACTGAAGATAGAGTTCGAGGAGCTCTATTCAACGCACTCATCGTGTTTTTTCTCAGTACACGTACTGCGGAGTTATGGCGGCTAGAATGTCGGCGGAAGGGTGGTTCCCTTTTTTCTCGAAAATCAGTTTGTTCTCGCTATTCCCATTTTGATGCTATCGTGTAAGAACTAAGTCAAATGGGAATAGAGGGCCGCATCCCGTTCCTCGTTGTGGCCACTATTTCCGGAATTAGAGACCCTAATATTTTAGGTACCCAAGAAAATACGGCTAGAAAAAAGTGCGACGGATTTTCTGCATTTTAGCGGGGATTATTACTGACCATGCGAGAATGCTACAGCTAAAATGGCGGGCCTCTAAGCCGCTCCGTTCTCCTTGTGTAGAGAAAGTTCTGTTTTGGAAGGTCAAAATGACCATTTTTTTAAATTTTGCCGGCCTCTCCCGTCCAAACGCACGGGGATAGAGAGTTGTCCTTTACACTAAAGATAGAGTTCGAGGAGCTCTATTAAACGCACTCATCGTGTTTTTCCTCAGTTCACGTACTGCGGAGTTATGGCGGCTAGAATGTCGGCGGAAGGGTGGTTTAACCCTTCCCCTTATTTTCTCGAAAATCAGTTTGTGCTCGCGATTCCCATTTTGATGCTATCGTGAAAGAAGTAAGACAAGGGAGAATAGAAGGTCGCATCCCGTACCTTGTCATGGCTATTATTTCCGGAAATAGGGACCCTAATATTTTAAGTACCCAAAAAAATACGACTAGAAAAAAGTGCGACGGATTTGTTGCATTTTAGCGGGTATTATTACAGACCATGCGAGAATGCTACAGCTAAAATGGCGGGCCTCTAAGCCGCTCCTTTCTCCTTGTGTAGAGAAAGTTCTGTTGTGGAAGGTCAAAATAACCATTTTTTGAAATTTTGTCGGCCTCTCCCGCCAAACGCACGGGGATAGAGAGTTGTCCTTTACACTAAAGATAGAGTTCGAGGAGCTCTATTCAACGCACTCATCGTGTTTTTTTCTCAGTACACGTACTGCGGAGTTATGGCGGCTAGAATGTCGGCGGAAGGGTGGTTTAAACCCTTCCCCTTTTTTTCTCTAAAATAATTTTCTGCTCGCGATTTCCATTTTGATGCTATCGTGTAAGGACAAAGTCAAGGGGGAATAGAGGGTCGCATCCCGTTCCTCGTTATGGCCATTATTTCCGGAATTAGGGACCCAAATATTTTAGGTACCCAAAAAAAATAATTCTAGAAAAAAGTGCGACGGATTTGCTGCATTTTAGCGGGGATTATTACTGACCATACGAGAATGCTACAGCTAAAATGGCGGGCCTCTAAGCCGCTCCGATCTCCTTGTGTAGAGAAAGTTCTGTTTTGGAAGGTCAAAATGACCATTTTTTGAAATTTTGCCGGCCTCTCCCGTCCAAACGCACGGGGATAGAGAGTTATCCTTTACACTAAAGATAGAGTTCGAGGAGCTCTATTCAACGCACTCATCGTGAGATTCACAGTACACGTACTGCGGAGTTATGGCGGCTAGAATGTCGGCGGAAGGGTGGTTCCTCCTTCCCCTTTTTTCCTCGAAAATCAGTTTGTGCTCGCCATTCCCATTTTGATGCTATCGTGTAAGAACTAAGTCAAGGGGGAATAGAGGGTCGCATCCCGTTCCTCGTTGTGGCCATTATTTCCGGAATTAGAGACCCAACTATTTTAGGTACCCAAAAAATATGGCTAGAAAAACGTGCGACGGATTTGCTGCATTTTAGCGGGGATTATTACTGACCATGCGAGAATGCTACAGGTAAAGTGGCGGGTCTCTAAGCCGCTCCGTTCTCCTTGTGTAGAATAAGTTCTGTTTTAGGAGGTCAAAATGACCATTTTTTGAAAATTTGCCGGACTCTCCCGTCCAAACGCACAGGGATAGAGAGTTGTCCTTTACACTAAAGATAGAGTTCGAGGAGCTCTATTCAACGCACTCATCGTGTTTTTTCTCAGTATACGTACTGCGGAGTTATGGCGGCTAGAATGTCGGCGGAAGGGTGGTTTAAACCCTTCCACTTTTTTCCTCGAAAATCAATTTGTGCTCGCGATTCCCATTTTGATGCTATCGTGAAAGAACTAAGTCAAGGGGGGATAGAGGGTCGCATCCCGTTCCTCGTTATGGCCATTATTTCCGGAATTAGAGACCCAAATATTTTAGGTACCCAAAAAAAATAAGGCTAGAAAAAAGTGTGACGGATTTGCTGCATTTTAGCGGGGATTATTACTGAACATGCGAGAATGCTACAGCTAAAATGGCGGGCCTCTAAGCCGCTCCGTTCTCCTTGTGTAGACAAAGTCCCATTTTGCAAGGTCGAAATGACCATTTTTTGAAATTTTGCCGGGCCCTCCCGTCCAAACGCACGGGGATAGAGAGTTGTCCTTTACACTAAAGATAGAGTTCGAGGAGCTCTATTCAACGCACTCATCGTGTTTTTTCTCAGTACACGTACTGCGGAGTTATGGCGGCTAGAATGTCGGCGGAAGGGTGGTTTAAAACCCTTCCCCTTTTTTTCTCGAAAATCAGTTTCTGCTCGCGATTTCCATTTTGATGCTATCGTGTAAGGACAAAGTGAGGGGGAATAGAGGGTCGCATCCCGTTCCTCATTATGGCCATTATTTCCGGAATTAGGGACCCAAATATTTTAGGTACCCAAAAAAAATAAGGCTAGAAAAAAGTGCGACGGATTTGCTGCATTTTAGCGGGGATTATTACTGACCATGCGAGAATGCTACAGCTAAAATGGCGGGCCTCTAAGCCGCTCCGTTCTCCTTGTGTAGAGAAAGTTCTGTTTTGGAAGGTCAAAATGACCATTTTTTTAAATTTTGCCGGCCTCTCCCGTCCAAACGCACGGGGATAGAGAGTTGTCCTTTACACTAAAGATAGAGTTGGAGGAGCTCTATTCAACGCACTCTTCGTGTTTTTTCTCAGTACACGTACTGCGGAGTTATGGCGGCTAGAATATCGGCGGAAGGGTGGTTTAAACCCTTCCCCTTTTTTTCTCGAAAATCAGTTTGTGCTCCCTATTCCCATTTTGATGCTATCGTGTAAGAACTAAGTCAAATGGGAATAGAGGGCCGCATCCCGTTCCTCGTTGTGGCCATTATATCCGGAATTAGAGACCCTAATATTTTAGGTACCCAAGAAAATACGGCTAGAAAAAAGTGCGACGGATTTGCTGCATTTTAGCGGGGAATATTACTGACCATGCGAGAATGCTACAGCTAAAATGGCGGGCCTCTAAGCCGCTCCGTTCTCCTTGTGTAGAGAAAGTTCTGTTTTGGAAGGTCAAAATGACCATTTTTTGAAATTTTGCCGGCCTCTCCCGTCCAAACGCACGGGGATAGAGAGTTGTCCTTTACACTGAAGATAGAGTTCGAGGAGCTCTATTCAACGCACTCATCGTGTTTTTTCTCAGTACACGTACTGCGGAGTTATGGCGGCTAGAATGTCGGCGGAAGGGTGGTTCCCTTTTTTTCTCGAAAATCAGTTTGTGCTCGCGATTCCCATTTTGATGCTATCGTGTAAGAACTAAGACAAGGGGGAATAGAAGGTCGCAACCCGTTCCTTGTTATGGCCATTATTTCCGGAATTAGAGACCCTAATATTTTAAGTACCCAAAAAAATACGGCAAAAAAAAAGTGCGACGGATATGCTGCATTTTAGCGGGTATTATTACCGACCATGCGAGAATGCTACAGCTAAAATGGCGGGCCCCTAAGCCGCTCCTTTCTCCTTGTGTAGAGAAAGTTCTGTTGTGGAAGGTCAAAATAACCATTTTTTGAAATTTTGTCGGCCTCTCCCGCCAAACGCACGGGGATAGAGAGTTGTCCTTTACACTAAAGATAGAGTTCGAGGAGCTCTATTCAACGCACTCATCGTGTTTTTCCCAGTACACGTACTGCGGAGTTATGGCGGCTAGAATGTCGGCGGAAGGGTGGTTTAAACCCATCTCCTTTTTTTCTCGAAACTCAGTTTCTGCTCGCGATTTCCATTTTGATGCTATCGTGTAAGGACAAAGTCATGTGGGAATAGAGGATCGCATCCCGTTCCTCGTTATGGCCATTATTTCCGGAATTAGGGACCCAAATATTTTAGGTACCCAAAAAATTAAGGCTAAAAAAAGTGCGACGGATTTGCTGCATTTTAGCGGGGATTATTACTGACCATGCGAGAATGCTACAGCTAAAATGGCGGGCCTCTAAGCCTCCTTGTGTAGAGAAAGTTCTGTTTTGGAAGGTCAAAATGACCATTTTTTTTAATTTTGCCGGCCTCTACCGTCCAAACGCACGGGGATAGAGAGTTGTCCTTTACACTAAAGATAGAGTTCGAGGAGCTCTATTCAACGTACTCATCGTGTTTTTTCTCAGTATACGTAGTGCGGAGTTATGGCGGCAAGAATGTCGGCGGAAGGGTGGTTTAAACCCTTCCCCTTTTTTTCTCGAAAATCTGTTTCTGCTCGCGATTCCCATTTTGATGCTATCGTGTAAGAACTAAGACAAGGGGGAATAGAAGGTCGCATCACCTTCCTCGTTGTGGCCATTATTTCCGGAATTAGAGACCCTAATATTTTAAGTACACAAAAAAATACGGCTAGAAAAAAGTGCGACGGATTTGCTGCATTTTAGCGGGTATTATTACTGACCATGCGAGAATGCTACAGCTAAAATGGCAGGGCCTCTAAGCCGCTCCGTTCTCCTTGTGTAGAGAAAGTTCTGTTTTGGGAGGTCAAAATGACCATTTTTTTAAATTTTCCGGCCTCTCCCGTCCAAACGCATGGGGATAGAGAGTTGTCCTTTACAAAAAAGATAGAGTTCGAGGAGCTCTATTCAACGCACTCATCTTGTTTTTTCTCAGTACACGTACTGCTGAGTTATGGCGGCTAGAATGTCGGCGGAAGGGTGGTTTAACCCTTCCCCTTTTTTTCCCGAAAATCAGTTTGTGCTCGCGATTCCCATTTTGATTCTATCGTGTAAGAACTAAGACAAGGGGGAATAGAAGGTCGCATCCCGTTCCTCGTTATGGCCATTATTTCCGGAATTAGAGACCCAACTATTTTAGGTACCCAAAAAATACGGCTAGAAAAACGTGCGACGGATTTGCTGCATTTTAGGGGGGATTATTATTGACCATGCGAGAATGCTACAGCTAAAGTGGCGGGCCTCTAAGCCGCTCCGTTCTCCTTGTGTAGAGAAAGTTCTATTTTGGGAGGTCAAAATGACCATTTTTTGAAATTTTGCCGGCCTCTCCCGTCCAAACGCACGGGGATAGAGAGTTGTCCTTTACACTAAAGATAGAGTTCGAGGAGCTCTATTCAACGCACTCATCGTGTTTTTTCTCAGTACACGTGCTGCGCAGTTATGGCGGCTAGAATGTTTCGGAAGGGTGGTACCCTTTTTTTCTCGAAAATCAGTTTGTGCTCGCGATTCCCATTTTGATGCTATCGTGTAAGAACTAAGACAAGGGGGAATAGAAGGCCGCATCCCATTCCTTGTCATGGCCATTATTTCCGGAATTAGAGACCCTAATATTTTAAGTACCCAAAAAAATACGGCTAGAAAAAATTGCGACGGATTTGCTGCATTTTAGCGGGTATTATTACCGACCATGCGAGAATGCTACAGCTAAAATGGCGGGACTCTAAGCCGCTCCTTTCTCCTTGTGTAGACAAAGTTCTGTTGTGGAAGGTCAAAATAACCATTTTTTGAAATTTTGTCGGCCCCTCCCGCCAAACGCACGGGGATAGAGAGTTGTCCTTTACACTAAAGATAGAGTTCGAGGAGCTCTATTCAACGCACTCATGGTGTTTTTTCTCAGTACACGTACTGCGGGGTTATGGCGGCTAGAATGTCGGCGGAAGGGTGGTTTAACCCTTCCCCTTTTTTTCTCGAAAATCAGTTTGTGCTCACGATTCCCATTTTGATGCTATCGTGTAAAAACTAAGACAAGGGGGAATAGAAGGTCGCATCCCGTTCCTTGTCATGGCCATTATTTCCGGAATTAGAGACCCTAATATCTTAAGTACCCAAAAAAATACGGCTAGAAAAGAGTGCGACGGATATGCTGCATTTTAGCGGGTATTATTACCGACCATGCGAGAATGCTACAGCTAAAATGGCGGGCCCCTAATCCGCTCCTTTCTCCTTGTGTAGAGAAAGTTCTGTTTTGGAAGGTCAAAATGACCATTTTTTGAAATTTTGCCGGCCCCTCCCGCCAAACGCACGGTGATAGAGAGTTGTCCTTTACACTAAAGATAGAGTTCGAGGAGCTCTATTCAACGCACTCATCGTGTTTTTTCTCAGTACACGTACTGCGGAGTTATGGTGGCTAGATTGTCGGCGTAAGGGTGGTTTGAACCCTTCCCCTTTTTTTCTCGAAAATCAGTTTCTGCTCGCGATTTCCATTTTGATGCTATCGTGTAAGGACAAAGCCAAGGGGGAATAGAGGGTCGCATCCCGTTCCTCGTTATGGCCATTATTTCCGGAATTAGGGACCCAAATATTTTAGGTACCCAAAAAAAATAAGGCTAAAAAAAGTGCGACGGATTTGCTGCATTTTAGCGGGGATTATTACTGACCATGCGAGAATGCTACAGCTAAAATGGCGGGCCTCTAAGCCTCCTTGTGTAGAGAAAGTTCTGTTTTGGAAGGTCAAAATGATCATTTTTTTTTTATTTTGCCGGCCTCTACCGTCCAAACGCACGGGGATATAGAGTTGTCCTTTACACTAAAGATAGAGTTCGAGGAGCTCTATTCAACGTACTCATCGTGTTTTTTCTCAGTACACGTAGTGCGGAGTTATGGCGGCAAGAATGTCGGCGGAAGGGTGTACCCTTCCCCTTTTTTTCTCGAAAATCAGTTTGTGCTCGCGATTCCTATTTTGATGCTATCGTGTAAGAACTAAGACAAGGGGGAATAGAAGGTCGCGTCCCGTTCCTTGTTATGGCCATTATTTCCGGAATTAGAGACCCTAATATTTTAAGTACCCAAAAAAATACGGCTAGAAAAAAGTGCGACGGATTTGCTGCATTTTAGCGGGTATTATTACCGACCATGCGAGAATGCTACAGCTAAAATGGCGGGACTCTAAGCCGCTCCTTTCTCCTTGTGTAGAGAAAGTTCTGTTGTGGAAGGTCAAAATAACCATTTTTTGAAATTTTGTCGGCCCCTCATTCCAAACGCACGGGGATAGAGAGTTGACCTTTACACTAAAGATAGAATTCGAGGTGCTCTATTCAACGCACTCATCGTGTTTTTTCTAAGTACACGTACTGCGGAGTTATGGCGGCTAGAATGTCGGCGGAAGGGTGGTTTAAACCCTTCCCCTTTTTTTCTCGAAAATCAGTTTCTGCTCGCGATTTCCATTTTGATGCTATCGTGTAAGGACAAAGTCAACGGGGAATAGAGGGTCGCATCCCGTTCCTCGTTATGGCCGTTATTACCGGAATTAGGGACCCAAATATTTTAGGTACCCAAAAAAAATAAGCCTAGAAAAAAGTGCGACGGATTTGCTGCATTTTAGCGGGGATTATTACTGACCATGCGAGAATGCTACAGCTAAAATGGCGGGCCTCTAAGCCGCTCCGTTCTCCTTATGTAGAGAAAGTTCTGTTTTGGAAGGTCAAAATGACCATTTTTTGAAAATTTGCCGGCCTCTCCCGTCCAAACGCACGGGGATAGAGAGTTGTCCTTTACACTAATGATAGAGTTCGAGGAGCTCTATTCAACGCACTTATCTTGTTTTTTCTGAGTACACGTACTGCGGAGTTATGGCGCCTAGAATGTCGGCGGAAGGGTGTTTTAACTCTACCCCTTTTTTTCTCGAAAATCAGTTGGTGCTCGCGATTCCCATTTTGATGCTATCGTGTAAGAACTACGTCACGGGGGAATAGAGGGTCGCATCCCGT
Source organism: Periplaneta americana (assembly GCF_040183065.1). Classification (NCBI taxonomy): domain Eukaryota; kingdom Metazoa; phylum Arthropoda; class Insecta; order Blattodea; family Blattidae; genus Periplaneta; species Periplaneta americana. The sequence continues at coordinate 163,799,864 of NC_091122.1, read as the reverse complement.
TCCTTGTCATGGCCATTATTTCCGGAATTAGAGACCCTAATATCTTAAGTACCCAAAAAAATACGGCTAGAAAAAAGTGCGACGGATTTGCTGCATTTTAGCGGGTATTATTACCGACCATGCGAGAATGCTACAGCTAAAATGGCGGGCCTCTAAGCCGCTCCTTTCTCCTTGTGTAGAGAAAGTTCTGTTGTGGAAGGTCAAAATAACCATTTTTGAATTTTTGTCGGCCTCTCCCGCCAAACGCACGGGGATAGAGAGTTGTCCTTTACACTAAAGATAGAGTTCGAGGAGCTCTATTCAACGCACTCATCGTGTTTTTTCTCAGTACACGTACTGCGGAGTTATGGCGGCTAGATTGTCGGCGTAAGGGTGGTTTAAACCCTTCCCCTTTTTTTCTCGAAAATCAGTTTCTGCTCGCGATTTCCATTTTGATGCTATCGTTTAAGGACAAAGTCAAGGGGGAATAGAGGGTCGCATCCCGTTCCTCGTTATGGCCATTATTTCCGGAATTAGGGACCCAAATATTTTAGGTACCCAAAAAAAATAAGGCTATAAAAAGTGCGACGGATTTGCTGCATTTTAGCGGGGATTATTACTGACCATGCGAGAATGCTACAGCTAAAATGGCGGGCCTCTAAGCCGCTCCGTTCTCCTTGTGTAGAGAAAGTTCTGATTTGGAAGGTCAAAATGACCATTTTTTGAAATTTTGCCTGCATCTCCCGTCCAAACGCACGGGGATAGAGAGTTGTCCTTTACACTAATGATAGAGTTCGAGGAGCTCTATTCAACGCACTTATCGTGTTTTTTCTCAGTACACGTACTGCGGAGTTATGGCGGCTAGAATGTCGGCGTAAGGGTGGTTTAAACCCTTCCCCTTTTTTTTCTCGAAAATCAGTTTCTGCTCGCTATTCCCATTTTGATGCTATCGTGTAAGGACAAAGTCAAGGGGGAATAGAGGGTCGCATCCCGTTCCTCGTTATGGCCATTATTTCCGGAATTAGGGACCCAAATATTTTAGATACCCAAAAAAAATAAGGCTAGAACAAAGTGCGACGGATTTGCTGCATTTTAGCGGGGATTTTTACTGACCATGCGAGAATGCTACAGCTAAAATGGCGGGCCTCTAAGCCGCTCCGTTCTCCTTGTTTAGAGAAAGTTCTGTTTTGGAAGGTCAAAATGACCATTTTTTGAAAATTTGCCGGCCTCTCCCGTCCAAACGCACGGGGATAGAGAGTTGTCCTTTACACTAAATATAGAGTTCGAGGAGCTCTATTCAACGCACTTATCATGTTTTTTCTCAGTACACGTACTGCGGAGTTATGGCGGCTAGAATGTCGGCTGAAGGGTTTACCTTCCCCTTTTTTTCTCGAAAATCAGTTTGAGCTCGCGATTCCCAATTTGTTGCTATCGTGTAAGAACTAAGTCAAGGGGGAATAGAGGGTCGCAATCCCGGTCCTCGTTGTGGCCATTATTTCCGGAATTAGAGACCAAATTATTTTAGGTACCCAAAAAATACGGCTAGAAAAAAGTGCGACGGATTTGCTGCATTTTAGCGGGGATTATTACTGACCATGCGAGAATGCTACAGCTAAAATGGCGGGCCTCTAAGCCGCTCCTTTCTCCTTGTGTAGAGAAAGTTCTATTTTGGAAGGTCAAAATAACCATTTTTTGAAATTTTGCCGGCCCCTCCCGTCCAAACGCACGGGGATAGAGAGTTGTCCTTTACACTAAAGATAGAGTTCGAGGAGCTCTATTCAACGCACTCATCGTGTTTTTTCTCAGTACACGTACTGCAGAATTATGGCGGCTAGAATGTCGGCGGAAGGGTGGTTTTTTCTCGAAAATCAGTTTGTGCACGCTATTCCCATTTTGATGCTATCGTGTAAGAACTAAGTCAAATGGGAATAGAGGGCCGCATCCCCTTCCTCGTTGTGGCCATTATTTCCGGAATTAGAGACCCTAATATTTTAGGTACCCAAGAAAATACGGCTAGAAAAAAGTGCGACGGATTTGCTGCATTTTAGCGGGGATTATTACTGACCAAGCGAGAATGCTACAGCTAAAATGGCGGGCCTCTAAGCCGCTCCGTTCTCCTTGTGTAGAGAAAGTTCTGTTTTGGAAGGTCAAAATGACCATTTTTTGAAATTTTGCCGGCCTCTCCCGTCCAAACGCACGGGGATAGAGAGTTGTCCTTTACACTAGAGATAGAGTTCGAGGAGCTCTATTCAACGCACTCATCGTGTTTTTTCTCAGTACACGTACTGCGGAGTTATGGCGGCTAGAATGTCGGCGTAAGGGTGGTTTAAACCCTTCCCCTTTTTTTCTCGAAAATCAGTTTCTGCTCGCGATTTCCATTTTGATGCAATCGTGTAAGGACAAAGTCAAGGGGGAATAGAGGGTCGCATCCCGTTCCTCGTTATGGCCATTATTTCCGGAATTTGGGACCCAAATATTAAGATACCCAAAAAAAATAAGGCTAGAACAAAGTGCGACGGATTTGCTGCACTTTAGCGGGGATTATTACTGACCATGCGAGAATGCTACAGCTAAAATGGCGGGCCTCTAAGCCGCTCCGTTCTCCTTGTGTAGAGAAAGTTCTGTTTTGGAAGGTCAAAATGACCATTTTTTTAAATTTTGCCGGCCTCTCCCGTCCAAACGCACGGGGATAGAGAGTTGTCCCTTACACTAAAGATAGAGTTCGAGGAGCTCTATTCAACGCACTCATCGTGTTTTTTCTCAGTACACGTACTGCGGAGTTATGGCGGCTAGAATGTCGGCGGAAGGGTGTTTTAAACCCTTCCCCTTTTTTTCTCGAAAATCAGTTTGTGCTCGCGATTCCCATTTTGATGCTATCGTGTAAGAACTAAGTCAAATGGGAATAGAGGGCCGCATCCCGTTCCTCGTTGTGGCCATTATTTCCGGAATTAGAGACCCTAATATTTTAGGTACCCAAAAAAATACGGCTAGATAATAGTGCGACGGATTTGCTGCATTTTAGCGGGGATTATTACTGACCATGCGAGAATGCTACAGCTAAAATGGCGCTCCTCTAAGCCGCTCCGTTCTCCTTGTGTAGAGAAAGTTCTGTTTTGGAAGGTCAAAATTACCATTTTTTGAAAGTTTGCCGGCCTCTCCCGTCCAAGCGCACGGGGATAGAGAGTTGTCCTTTACACTAAAGATAGAGTGCGAGTAGCTCTATTCAACGCACTCATCGTGTTTTTTCTCAGTACACGTACTGCGGAGTTATGGCGGCTAGAATGTCGGCGGAAGGGTGGTTTAACCCTTCCCCTTTTTTTTTCTCGAAAATCAGTTTGTGCTCGCGATTCCCATTTTGATGCTATCGTGTAAGAACTAAGAGAAGGGGGAATAGAAGGTCGCATCCCATTCCTTGTCATGGCCATTATTTCCGGAATTAGAGACCCTATTATTTTAAGTACCCAAAAAAATACGGCTAGAAAAAAGTGCGACCGATTTGCTGCATTTTAGCGAGTATTATTACCGACCATGCGAGCATGCTACAGCTAAAATGGCGGGCCTCTAAGCCGCTCCTTTCTCCTTGTGTAGAGAAAGTTCTGTTGTGGAAGGTCAAAATAACCATTTTTTGAAATTTTGTCGGCCTCTCCCGCCAAACGCACGGGGATAGAGAGTTGTCCTTTACACTAAAGATAGAGTTCGAGGAGCTCTATTCAACGCACTCATCGTTTTTTTTCGCAGTACACGTACTGCGGAGTTATGGCGGCTAGAATGTCAGCGGAAGGGTGGTTTAAACCCTTCCCCTTTTTTTCTCGAAAATCAGTTTCTGCTCGCGATTTCCATTTTGATGCTATCGTGTAAGGACAAAGTCAAGGGGGAATAGAGGGTCGCATCCCGTTCCTCGTTATGGCCATTATTTCCGGAATTAGGGACCCAAATATTTTAGGTACCCAAAAAAAATAAGGCTAGAAAAAAGTGCGACGGATTTGCTGCATTTTAGCGGGGTTTATTACTGACCATGCGAGAATGCTACAGCTAAAATGGCAGGCCTCTAAGCCGCTCCGTTCTCCTTGTGTAGAGAAAGTTCTGTTTTGGAAGGTCAAATGACCATTTTTTGAAATTTTGCCGGCCTCTCCCGTCCAAACGCACGGTTATAGAGAGTTGTCCTTTACACTGAAGATAGAGTTCGAGGAGCTCTATTCAACGCACTCATCGTGTTTTTTCTAAGTACACGTACTGCGGAGTTATGGCGGCTAGAATGTCGGCGGAAGGGTGGAAAATCAGTTTGTGCTCGCTATTCCCATTTTGTTTCTATCGTGTAAGAACTAAGTCAAATGGGAATAGAGGGACGCATCCCGTTCCTCGTTGTGGCCATTATTTCCGGAATTAGAGACCCAAATATTTTAGGTACCCAAGAAAATACGGCTAGAAAAAAGTGCGACGGATTTGCTGCATTTTAGCGGGGATTATTACTGACCATGCGAGAATGCTACAGCTAAAATGGCGTGCCTCTAAGCCGCTCCGTTCTCCTTGTGTAGAGAAAGTTCTGTTTTGGGAGGTCAAAATGACCATTTTTTGAAAATTTGCCGGCCTCTCCGGTCCAAACGGACGGGGATAGAGAGTTGTCCTTTACACTAAAGATAGAGTTCGAGGAGCTCTATTCAACGCACTCATCCTGTTTTTTCTCAGTACACTTACTGAGGAGTTATGGCGGCTAGAATGTCGGCGGAAGGGTGGTTTAACCCTTCCACTATTTTTTCTCGAAAATCAGTTTGTGCTCGCGATTCCCATTTTGATCCTATCGTGTAAGAACTAAGACAAGGGGGAACATAAGGTCGCATCCCGTTCCTTGTTATGGCCATTATTTCCGGAATTAGAGACCCTAATATTTTAAGTACCCAAAACAATACGGCTAGAAAAAAGTGCGACGGATATGCTGCATTTTAGCGGGTATTATTACCGACCATGCGAGAATGCTACAGCTAAAATGACGGGCCCCTAAGCCGCTCCTTTCTCCTTGTGTAGAGAAAGTTCTGTTGTGGAAGGTCAAAATAACCATTTTTCGAAATTTTGTCGCCCTCTCCCGCCAAACGCACGGGGATAGAGAGTTGTCCTTTACACTAAAGATAGAGTTCGAGGAGCTCTATTCAACGCACTCATCGTGTTTTTTCTCACTACACGTACTGCGGAGTTATGGCGGCTAGAATGTCGACGGAAGGGTGGTTTAAACCCTTCCCCTTTTTTTCTCGAAACTCAGTTTCTGCTCGCGATTTCCATTTTGATGCTATTGTGTAAGGATAAAATCATGTGGGAATAGAGAATCGCATCCCGTTCCTCGTTATGGCCATTATTTCCGGAATTAGGGACCCAAATATTTTAGGTACCCAAAAAAAATAAGGCTAAAAAAAGTGCGACGGATTTGCTGGATATTAGCGCTGATTATTACTGACCATGCGAGAATGCTACAGCTAAAATGGCGGGCCTCTAAGCCTCCTTGTGTAGAGAAAGTTCTGTTTTGGGAGGTCAAAATGACCATTTTTTTTAATTTTCCGGCCTCTCCCGTCCAAACGCACGGGGATAGAGAGTTCTCCTTTACAATAAAGATAGAGTTCGAGGAGCTCTATTCAACGCACTCATCGTGTTTTTTCTCAGTACACGTACTGCTGAGTTATGGCGGCTAGAATGTGGGCGGAAGGGTGGTTTAACCCTTCCCCTTTTTTTCCCGAAAATCAGTTTGTGCTCGCGATTCCCATTTTGATGCTATCGTGTAAGAACTAAGACAAGGGGGAATAGAAGGTCGCATCCCGTTCCTCGTTATGGCCATTATTTCCAGAATTAGAGACCCAAATATTTTAGGTACCCAAAAAAAATAAGGCTAGAAAAAAGTGTGACGGAATTGCTGCATATTAGCGGGGATTATTACTGACCATGCGAGAATGCTACAGCTAAAATGGCGGGCCTCTAAGCCGCTCCGTTCTCCTTGTGTAGAGAAAGTTCTATTTTGGAAGGTAAAAATGACCATTTTTTTAAATTTGCCGGCCCCTCCCGTCCAAACGCACGGGGATAGAGAGTTGTCCTTTACACTAACGATAGAGTTCGAGGAGCTCTATTCAACGCATTCATCGTGATTTTTCTCAGTACACGTACTGCGGAGTTATGGCGGCTAGAATGTCGGCGGAAGGGTTAAACCCTTCCCCTTTTTTCCTCGAAAATCAGTTTGTGCTCGCGATTCCCATTTTGATGCTATCGTGTAAGAACTAAGTAAAATGGGAATAGAGGGCCGCATCCCGTTCCTCGTTGTGGCCATTATTTCCGGAATTAGAGACCCTAATATTTTAGGTACCCAAGAAAATACGGCTAGAAAAAATTGCGACGGATTTGCTGCATTTTAGCGGGGTTTATTACTGACCATGCGAGAATGCTACAGCTAAAATGGCGCGCCTCTAAGCCGCTCCGTTCTCCTTGTGTAGAGAAAGTTCTGTTTTGGGAGGTCAAAATGACCATTTTTTGAAATTTTGCCGGCCTCTCCCGTCCAAACGCACGGGGATAGAGAGTTGTCCTTTACACTAAAGATAGAGTTCGAGGAGCTCTATTCAACGCACTCATCGTGTTTTTTCTCAGTACACGTACAGCGGAGTTATTAAACCCTTCCCCTTTTTTCCTCGATAATCAGTTTGTGCTCGCGATTCCCATTTTGATGCTATCGTGTAAGAACTAAGTCAAGGGGGAATAGAGGGTCGCATCCCGTTCCTCGTTATGGCCATTATTTCCGGAATTAGAGACCCAAATATATTAAGTACCCAAAAAAAATAAGGCTAGAAAAAAGTGTGACGGATTTGCTGCATTTTAGCGGGGATTATTAACGACCATGCGAGAATGCTACAGCTAAAATGGCGGGCCTCAAAGGCAGCTCCTTTCTCCTTGTGTAGAGAAAGTTCTGTTGTGGAAGGTCAAAATAACTATTTTTTTAAATTTTGCCGGCCTCTCCCGCCAAACGCACGGGTATAGAGAGTTGCCCTTTACACTAAAGATAGAGTTCGAGGAGCTCAATTCAACGCACTCATCGTGTTTTTTCTCAGTACACGTCCTGCGGAGTTATGGCGGCTAGAATGTCGGCGGATTTTTTCTCGAAAATCAATTTCTGCTCGCGATTCCCATTTTGATGCTATCGTGTAAGGACAAAGTCAAGAGGGAATAGAGGGTCGCATCCCGTTCCTCGTTGTGGCCATTATTTCCGGAATTAGAGACCCAACTATTTTAGGTACCCAAAAAATACGGCTAGAAGAAAGTGCGACGGATTTGCTGCATTTTAGCGGGTATTATTACCGACCATGCGAGAATGCTACAGCTAAAATGGCGGGCCTCTAAGCCGCTCCGTTCTCCTTGTGTAGAGAAAGTTCTGTTTTGGGAGGTCAAAATGACCATTTTTTGAAATTTTGCCGGCCTCTCCCGTCCAAACGCACGGGGATAGAGAGTTGTCCTTTACACTAAAGATAGAGTTCGAGGAGCTCTATTCAACGCACTCATCGTGTTTTTTATCAGTACACGTGCTGCGCACTTATGGCGGGTAGAATGTAGGCGGAAGGGTGGTCCCCTTTTTTTCTCGAAAATCAGTTTGTGCTCGCGATTCCCATTTTGATGCTATCGTGTAAGAACTAAGTCAAGGGGGAATGGAGGGTCGCATCCCGTTCCTCGTTATGGCCATTATTTCCGGAATTAGGGACCCAAATATTTAGATACCCAAAAAATATAAGGCTAGAAAAAAGTGCGACGGATTTGCTGCATTTTAGCGGGGATTATTACTGTCCATGCGAGAATGCTACAGCTAAAACGGAGGGCCTCTAAGCCGCTCCGTTCTCCTTGTGTAGAGAAAGTTCTATTTTGGAAGGTCAAAATGACCATTTTTTGAAATTTTGCCGGCCTCTCCCGTCCAAACGCACGGGGATAGAGAGTTGTCCTTTACACTAAAGATAGAGTTCGAGGAGCTCTATTCAACGCACTCATCGTGTTTTTTCTCAGTACACGTACAGCGGAGTTATTAAACCCTTCCCCTTTTTTCCTCGATAATCAGTTTGTGCTCGCGATTCCCATTTTGATGCTATCGTGTAAGAACTAAGTCAAGGGGGAATAGAGGGTCGCATCCCGTTCCTCGTTATGGCCATTATTTCCGGAATTAGAGACCCAAATATTTTAGGTACCCAAAAAAAATAAGGCTAGAAAAAAGTGTGACGGATTTGCTGCATTTTAGCGGGGATTATTACTGACCATGCTAGAATGCTACAGCTAAAATGGCGGGCCTCTAAGCCGCTCCGTTCACCTTGTGTAGAGAAAGTTCTATTTTGGAAGGTCAAAATGACCATTTTTTGAAATTTTGCCGGCCCCTCCCGTCCAAACGCACGGGGTAGAGAGTTGTCCTTTACACTAAAGATAGAGTTCGAGGAGCTCTATTCAACGCACTCATCGTGGTTTTTCTCAGTACACGTACTGCGGAGTTATGGCGGCTAGAATGTCCCCTTTTTTTCTCGAAAATCAGTTTGTGCTCGCTATTCCCATTTTGATGCTATCGTGTAAGAACTAAGTCAAATGGGAATAGAGGGCCGCATCCCGTTCCTCATTGTGGCCATTATTTCCGGAATTAGAGACCCTAATATTTTAGGTACCCAAGAAAATACGGCTAGAAAAAAGTGCGACGGATTTTCTGCATATTAGCGGGGATTATTACTGACCATGCGAGAATGCTACAGCTAAAATGGCGGGCCTCTAAGCCGCTCCGTTCTCCTTGTGTAGAGAAAGATCTGTTTTGGAAGGTCAAAATGACCATTTTTTTAAATTTTGCCGGCCTCTCCCGTCCAAACGCACGGGGATAGAGAGTTGTCCTTTACACTAAAGATAGAGTTCGAGGAGCTCTATTAAACGCACTCATCGTGTTTTTTCTCAGTACACGTACTGCGGAGTTATGGCGGCTAGAATGTCGGCGGAAGGGTGGTTTAACCCTCCCCCTTTTTTTCTCGAAAATCAGTTTGTGCTCGCGATTCCCATTTTGATGCTATCGTGAAAGAACTAAGACAATGGGGAATAGAAGGTCGCATCCCGTTCCTTGTCATGGCCACTATTTCCGGAATTAGAGACCCTAATATTTTAAGTACCCAAAAAAATACGGCTAGAAAAAAGTGCGACGGATTTGCTGCATTTTATCGGGTATTATTACCGACCATGCGAGAATGGTACAGATATAATGGCGGGCCTCTAAGCCGCTCCGTTCTCCTTGTGTAGAGAAAGTTCTGTTTTGGAAGGTCAAAATGACCATTTTTTTTAAATTTTGCCGGCCTCTCCCGCCCAAACGCACGGGGATAGAGGGTTGTCCTTTACACTAAAGATAGAGCTCGAGGACCTCTATTCAACGCACTCATCGTGTTTTTTCTCAGTACACGTACTGCGGAGTTATGGCGGCTAGAATGTCGGCGGAAAGGTTAAACCCTTCCTCTTTTTTCCTCGAAAATCAGTTTGTGCTCGCGATTCCAATTTTGATTCTATCGTGTAAGAACTAAGTCAAGGGGGAATAGAGGGCCGCATCCCGTTCCTCGTTGTGGCCATTATTTCCGGAATTAGAGACCCTAATATTTTAGGTACCCCAGAAAATACGGCTAGAAAAAATTGCGACGGATTTGCTGCATTTTAGCGGGGTTTATTACTGACCATGTGAGAATGCTACAGCTAAAATGGCGGGCCTCTAAGCCTCTCCGTTCTCCTTGTGTAGAGAAAGTTCTATTTTGGAAAGTCAAAATGACCATTTTTTGAAATTTTGCCGGCCCCTCCCGTCCAAACGCAAGGGGATAGAGAGTTGTCCTTTACACTAAAGATAGAGTTCGAGGAGCTCTATTCAACGCACTCATCGTGTTTTTTCTCAGTACACGTACTGCGGAGTTATGGCGGCTAGAATGTCCCCTTTTTTTCTCGAAAATCAGTTTGTGCTCGCTATTCCCATTTTGATGCTATCGTGTAAGAACTAAGTCAAATGGGAATAGAGGGCCGCATCCCGTTCCTCGTTGTGGCCATTATTTCCGGAATTAGAGACCCTATTATTTTAGGTACCCAAGAAAATACGGCTAGAAAAAAGTGCTACGGATTTTCTGCATATTAGCGGGGATTATTACTGACCATGCGAGAATGCTACAGCTAAAATGGCGGGCCTCTAAGCCGCTCTGTTCTCCTTGTGTAGAGAAAGATCTGTTTTGGAAGGTCAAAATGACCATTTTTTTTAAATTTTTCCGGCCTCTCCCGTCCAAACGCACGGGGATAGAGAGTTGTCCTTTACACTAAAGATAGAGTTCGAGGAGCTCTATTAAACGCACTCATCGTGTTTTTTCTCAGTACACGTACTGCGGAGTTATGGCGGCTAGAATGTCGGCGGAAGGGTGGTTTAACCCTTCCCCT